>NW_019384936.1:294643-372701 GCF_000671375.1 Centruroides sculpturatus | reverse complement strand
AAATTTAGCTTATATATATGTATATATATTTAATTATTATCTTTGATTTATTATAATAGATTTCAAGCAATAAATAACGAAAATCTAATGTTTTAAACTTTAACTATCTCTGATATATATAAATATTTTTTGTTATAGTTTTTTTTTTCTTACCGAAGAAGAATTTCTCCAAGTTTTTATTTCCCGTAGGATTTTTCCACATACAAATTAGATTTTAGCATCGAAGTAAAGAAAAACTAAACAGGCAATAGTTTACATACTAAACTCATTTTTCAAATACACATTACAATTGACTGTTATTTGTTTAAGTAAAAGTTACGTTCTGACAAACAAGAGGATTCTTGTTTATCTTTTATATAAAGCTCTGAAAAATTCTTGCTGATTCCAGATTATTTTCGAAATTATTTCTAAATTGATGTATTGTTTTTATTAAATATTTTTTCTATAATTTAATACATATACATCAAGACTATTTTCTCATTTTTTCTCATCCGGTTTCATCATATATTAATAACGAAATTAAAAACGCCTTTTAAAAAAATTTAAGCTTATAATATAAAATTATTTTAGTTTTTACTTAATTTTAAAAATTATAATAATGTTATTAAAATTCTACCATAAATAAAACGTTATGCTTTAACGATTTGGAACAAAAGAAAAATCTAATGCAAATGGGGGATTGTGAATGGAACAACGTAAAATTCTCTTATCCAAATCACTTTTTTTTTTATTTTCTGATCCTGTAAATCTGTCCGTAGCAATCATCAACCTTATTATTTTCTTCTCAATAATGCTATGAGCTTCAAATGATCATTACCATATGAATAGACATGCATTGCTTGCTCGCATCACTGAAAGAGCTTAATGAACGAATAAATCTCCATTGTGAAATTTAGGCATCAATCAACTCGGATTTTTTTTATTTTTTTCTCTTACATCTGATTTATCGTAGGTGAACATTTACATTTTTTGATATTTTAAATAAAATTATTGAAAAAATTACTTATAAGTTAAACAACTTGTTTACTCGATTCATATTTTGTATCTAAGAAGAGAAAGATAAGTTACTTTGTTCCTGGTTTTTTGTTAGGAATATCGTAGTTATTGTAAAGTAAAATGGCGAATTTTAATAGGATTCAGCTGCAGATTTTATATTTTAATAATTATATGCTTATTTCACAAAAATTTTGGAAGGTTTAATAAAATAACTTACATTGTTTTTACCTGACAAATTGGAATATTGGTTTAAATTATTTTTCTGATATGCTTCAAATATTGCACCCGAAAATAATTTTTATATAATAATATGAAAACTTGTTAAGATTTAAGCTATCAATTTATAAAATTAATTAACAATTTTTCATATTTTTGCAGACAAGTATAGTATCTTGTTATATTTATTTTATTCTTCTTTAAAAGAATAATCAAAAAAACTTTACTTTAATAAAATTTATAAAACATTTTAAATATAAATAAAATAAATTATATTACAGTTTTTCTAATATATTAATGATGCTGTTATATTATGAATAATTATATGATGCTGTTATATTATAAAAATAATAATTTTTCTAATATAACAGCATCATTATAATTGCTAATTCATAATCGATCAGTAATCTTTAACCTTAAATAATTTGTAATAAATTTGAATAAAATTCAACTATCAAAATAAAATAACTCAATAAATAGTTTAATAATTATTAAAAGTATTTAAATGAAAAATAAATTTATATACAGTCAGAAATAAGTTGTAATGAAAATACGATTTTAGTAAAGTAAATAACGGCGGCTTGTAAATCGATTTTTATTCAAAATAAAATTTCAAACTGTATAATTTATAAATAGTAAAATGTATAAAATTTCCTTACTGAATCATTTACTTATTTTCATATAAAGAGGTAGAAAAACAATATTTTTATATTATATAATAGGGATTTAGTATAGCAACATCCGGAACACACACATATATAATTCTGTAACTTAATTTGAAAAAATATATATAAAAATAATAAGCTTAAAAATACAAAAATATAATTATTAAATCTATTTTTAACATTAAAAAATTGTGAATTTTATTTACATGCGACTATATTATACTATGTAATCGTATTAAAAATTATAAATTCTTTAAAATTATATTGAGACTTATCATTCTTAAATTATATTAAAATTAAATACATTTTTCATCTATTTAATAATTCATTAATTATTAATATATATGGAAATATATTCATTTATTAATAGAATAATTAATTTTATTAATATATATTTTTGTAGATTTATATATTATTTTAATTAGTTCTAATGCTTAATAAAATGTACAAACATCATTAAATTTATATAATAATAAGGCAATTAAAATTCTAAAATTTTAAAATGATTTGAATATATATATAAAACTAGGATTTTTATTAAAAAAATAAGCTTAATTGTGTTGATATAATTAATTATTACATATGTTATATTAAATATGTAAAGGATAAATAATAATATATTTTTTAATGTTACCGATCAAAATTTATACTCGTATCTATTTTCTACAGATGTATAGGTAAGTCATTTAGAATACCTAAAGTATTTTCTAGAGTAAATGATGGTTTCACTTTGATCTTTGTTATCCACAAACAACTAAAAATAATTTGTTGTCTGAATTATATTTATTTGCTTTTATTTCTAGTTAATCATTGAGGAATAATTGTAAATATTTACCTAGTTCTTCTAAACTGATTAAACGTAATTTTTAAAATGATAATAAAGTAGAAATGGATTCGGTTCTTGTTCGGGATTGTACACAGTTTTTACTGTCTAGATTTTACAGTGTGTTTTCTTCAAACATAGAAAACAGATCCTGAAGATTTGAACGTTTTGGAGCAATTTTGAAAGCTTTTTTTTTCTTTCTTTTTAAAGCTATATCCTAATTGACTCAGTTTTATTTGAGGGTCTTTTCTGTACCTACAAAATTCTAATTGATCTAAAACATTATTTGAAGGTTATGTTTAAAAAAGATTCAGAGATTTTTTGAGTAAAAATTATAGAAGGGCACGAGATTTACGCACATTGCTTTTATATATCTTAAAATTTTTAATATTCATTTATATATTAACATACTTAATATCTATAAAGCTCGTATATTTCTCAAAATTAAAAAAAAATAAGTAAATTAAAGTTTAATAAATCTTTTCTTAAATGTCGATTATAAATCAAATAGATTTCATTTTAATAAGAATGGTATATAAATTGATGTTTTTATGTTAAACGGAAGATATTTAAAAAATAAAAATGTTCATTAACAATTAGAACTTTTCCGTTTTGCTTAAAGATTTCTGTTTAGAACTTTATGCATATTATTCCGCTTTATGATGTCGATAATTACCTAGTTTCGATTGACAGCTGGAATTAATCTGAGATGCTGTGTTTCTGTCACATTCTCTACCATTCTCACTAACAATCTTATATGTATATATATTTATATTCTAAGAGTTCCTTTCTAAATATTATTGAATACTATGTTAAATGAACGTTGCTCTTTTCAATTAACAGATATTTAGACTTATGTTTAATTGGCTTGTGGAAGGTGTCAAGCTCCATCCATTACAAGAATAAACATTCACATGAAATTTGTGTTATATTTCTATACGCGTAGTGAAGTTTTAATAATAAAATATACAATTTAAGAATATAAAGTAAAAGTAAATATAAACACATTCATTAATATACTTTGTTAAAGATTTAATTCAATTTTCTACATGAAAGCATAATAAATAGATCCATTTAAGAGTTAAGATATCGTCAAAGAAATTCGATTTTTCGGAAGATATTTATTGCGCGGAGAAATTTATATAATTCCAATAAAATGTTTAAATTATATAGTTTATTTTCAAGAATTTTCTGTTATTTATCAATCGTAGTTAAGTTTTTATGAAGTATTGTAGATACACTTCACTATACACGTGATGAACAGGATAAAGTTTCTATTCAATTGGTTTTAAGGATAAAGTTTGTTAAAATATTTTAGAAAAATGATTACTTAAGAAGAAAAGCCGTTCATGGAGATAATTCTATTGAAAATTAATAATTTTCGCTAATTTTTAAGCATTAATCTTCTTAACGAAGCCATATTTCATCTTCAACATCAATTGATATTTCGGATGTTGTATAGTCACTAAACAAACTATCCATTAAACATACATAAAAGTACTTATTTTGATATTAATTAATTTTAATAATATTTTGAAATAATACTAAACCAAAATATAATTTATATTAGTCAGTTTATCACTAATTTCATCAATATGACATGTGTTAAAATCAATACATACCAATTCTTTAATTTTCAAATAGTAGAATAATAGAAATATAAAAAAACGTAAAGCACAGCAATCGTATTTTCATATTTTTACTACATTTCTTCTCAGAGAAATAAATTTATTATTAAAATAAATGGATTTTGTAGTGCTCCGTTCCTCTTTACGTTATAGCAAACGAAAGACAAAACCATGTCGGAAACGTAAGTCTAAAGCAATGATTGATTTTCAGATGATCCACATGGTATAATATATGGTAAGACAGACAGGAGAAAAATATTTCACAATATCTTATTATGGAACGGAGAGGAAAAGTGATTCATCAATGACGGTTAACATCGTCCCTTCTACAAACTAAGTTCTGGACTGTGAACGTAACATCCATCGATCAATCAGTCTTCAGGTTTAGAGTATGGTAACAGTTTCTGCAGGTGTTGACTACTCGTCATCAATAGATCATTCTAAAAATCTGCTCCGAGAAGAAAAGCAAATTGGCCAATAGCAATGACTGATATATTAGCTTCTTTTATATACATGGCACACGATTTGATTATCAAATATTCATTTTAATTAAAAATATTTTTATATATAAAATATCTTTAAAATATTCGATTATAAAATTAATATTAATTATACCCAGTTAATTAATGATGTTAATTAATTTTAATTAGTAGTGTACATCGCTAAAAATTCTTACCAATTTCATTTTAGTTAACTAATACGAGTAATGAAAAGTGATTACTGTGAGAATATCATTTGTACTTATATTTTAAATTAATTTATATATGTTTGATTGGATTAGTCTGAAGTTAGAATGTTTTTCAAATTAATTTCTATATAACTATAAATTGTTCATTAACTTACGTATTTAATTTTGCTGTAAATTAATTTATTAGTGTTGTAATTTTTTATTCTAAATCGAGCTTATAGTTTCGACTGGATAGCTTTAAATACATATAATGTTCACAAGTGCTCGTGGTTTTAAGTACATTTCTACGTTAATTGATGCTACGTTTTGAGCACTTTCCTATGAGGACACTGCTTAAAAGTCTTCATATATTCACTTGCATACGGTGTATAAGCAACTATTTTTGCATGTGCTTAGGGATAATGTACCCATGATTATAATCACACTGGTAGATTCTTTGTTCCACATCGCCTATGAGGTGAGTTTTGCATTAATTTTATTTTCTGTTCTTCTTCTCGTTTCTTCGTTTAATTTCAAAGAAATTAATAATTATCAAATATTTAGTTCTATTGGAGTATTTATGTTTCCCCTTTTAGCTATTTGATTTTCTTCTTGTTTGGCAGAAACTAACCGAACTCCCTTTGATTTTACAGAAGGAGAGTCTGAGTTGGTTTCTGGGTTTAATGTTGAGTATATAAGAGCGAGTTTTGCTTTAATTTTTATAGCTGAATATGCAAATATTATTTTGATGAGAATAGTCACATCTATTTTATTTTTTGGACCAGTGTTTATTACTTTTAAAGTATTGGTATTTTCTTTTCTTTTTTTATGGGTTCGTGGTAGATATCCCCGTTTTCGATATGATAAGTTAATAGGTTTAGCTTGAAAAATATATCTTCCTTTGGCTTTAAATTATACACTATTGACATGATATAAGGATAACAATGTTAAACTGTTGATCTAATTATGAATTCATTGCACGTTTTATTTTTTATTGTTAATCACTACATAAAAAGAATTCAGAAGAAAATAACAATTTTAAAAAAATTCACATTTTTGATTTTGTTTAAATTTTAAATTTTACCCACTTAAAAATCTCCGATAGAAATGCAGAAAAGAGAGATTTGGAATTGTTATTTTTTCTCTCATGCGCACATAATATGACATGTTGTTTCGCCTCCAGGCTTTACATCTGCCCAAGACAGATCTTTCTGGAATAATTGAAGTTCCGACCTCCCCTTGAGCTGATGCCTGCATTTGACACTGACGGCTACAACTTAAAATTCTTCAACTTAACATTAAGATGTATTTTTCCAATCAAAAATACTGTGTACTTTATAGAAGATAGTTGTACAACCATGAAATTGCAACATATTAATATGCTCCACATCATAAATTGCATTATATTTAAGAACAAAGTATAGAAATGATGCGAATTATATTATTTTCTTTTAAATTGGATTATTATAGATTTTTATTATATAAGTAAAATATATAGAATAATATATATTTTTTAATAAGTATGTTTATGGTTCGAAAACATGGTTAGATCTCCTTAACACATCTAGATCCATGTATTCCCTTGTAATTGTTAATAACATCTTGATTTTTAAGGTATTTGGGTAAATTTTAAGCTTATATATTCATAAAAATTTAACTTTTTCTATAATTTCTAATGAATATATTATTAAGAAACCATTTTTATGCAGATAAATGATTTATGGAAGATCTTCTACTTGGAACTTGTATAAAATTATATAAAGATTCCGGTTTTTAATAAAATATTTATATAAAATAAAAATAAGTTTCATAATTATAATAAAAATTCAATAAATTTGAATCTAAAGGTTGCTCATTATTACTAATTATTTTCAATAAATTTAACGATTTTATTATAATAATTTATGTTTTTATTCGAAAATGAATTTTTTATTAATTTATTTTTAATTTTTAAAATAAACTTTTAATTAAATTCTATACAAAAATCATTATTTTACGAGCGAAACTTTACTAGTTACTTATTAATGTAATGATATGTTAATGTTATGACTTTTAAAACATAAAACAGGAACCTTCCATTAAATATCATTTTGAAATTTTCGATATTCGTGTATAAACGTTCTAACTATAATTAACCGAACTAAACTAAATTAATTTAATATCGGTTAAATTAATCTTACATAATCTACTATTACGAGCATAATTTGTATAATCTTTCCTTTATTATGTTATAAATCATTCATTCACATACAGTATCATTTTAATATATTGTTAAAATATAAAATTAAGAAAGCAAAATGTTATAAATTTCATTTAAAATCCTTGAATTAATTATAAATATCGTTATATTCATATAATGATAATTATGATTTTATGAGTTAGAAAATTATTCGAATTTAAAATTTAGCTTCTAGTTTTGGAAATTTATTTGTTATAAAATGTTGAATTGTTTAACTTTTGCTTAAATTATTTTAATATGAAATTTATTTTGAGTGTTTATATTTAAAAGTCTGAATTTGTTTCATTAAGTTTGAAGATTGCCTCTTGTAATCATTTGCATCACTCCTTTCAGCATCTCTCCTTGTGATAAAATCTTGTGATAGAAAAAAAATATATATTGTATATAAAATAATTTACAAAAACTATCTGTAAATTTTGTTTAATAAACTTCACGTTTAATTATTTTTAAAGCGCAGAAAATGATAAGAATTTCCAATTAGTTAAAAATTGTCAATTTTTTTTTAGTCAATTTAGGTTCTAGTGTTATGAATTTATTTTCTACAAAATACCACTTTATAAAATATTTGTTTGTATTATATAGAAACTTATTCTAACATAATTTTTTCAATTTTTTTGTTTAATATTTTAGATTTATTTTATTAAATTCTAAGACTGCCTCTTATCATCCGCATTATTCTTTTCAGCATCTCTTTATCTGAAAAATCTTGCATTAGAAAACATTTTAAACAAAAATTTATAAAGAATCTGTACGTTTTGTTTAATAAATTTCGCCTTTAATAATTTTTATGGTGTAGAAAATAATTTTTAAAATTTTTAATTGATTAAAAACATTTTGTACCAAATAAATTCTTATAACTAAAAACTTATTTGGAATAAAATATCAAATTATTTAATATTTCTTTGTATTATATAAATATATAGTAATATCAAATAAAAGATACTCTAATATAAATAAATCGCAAAGTTTTATGTTAAAAATTTGTATTTATGTCATTAAATTTTAAGATTGCCTTTTGTAATCATCCATATTACTCCTCACTACATTTCTCCTTAAGATAGAATATTTTGTATTATAAGATTTTATCTGAAATAATTTGCAAAAATCTATAAATTTTGTTTAACTAACTTTACATGTAATTATTTTTTAAAGCATAGAAAACGATAAAAACATTTTCAATTAATTAAAAATAACCAATTTTTGGCTAATAAACATTTTTCGATCGATTGAAAAGTCTATTAGTTTTTTTTATTGTCTGAAAATAGAGAAATAGCAGACCATTTTAAATCTACTAACTCATTTTTCTGCATGATAACAAACATTCCATCGAAAAAACATATATATATTCCTCCATTTTATATCCACATCCCTATTTGATTCTTCTAAACACGAAAGCAACCAACCTCATTCTATTTCGTGTTTTATTTTATGCAAATGATCAAGAGAACGGTTCAATTTTTCTGTATGGATGTAGTAAGTTTACTGGATTCTCGAGGTCATACGTGGAATATTGAGAATGTTATCAATCCATACTCCACGAGTAACTATTATCAAGACATCACACGTAAAGAGAGTGAGAGAGGTATGTACCGAGCAAAATGGCTGAATATTAACACATCAGCTCACATCTGATGGTAGTTTTAGTCACATCTTTGCTATTTGGAAGAGGAAGGGATGGGTTCAAACATCATTTTATTAAAGACGTCGCGAAAATTAGAGGAGGTTGCTAAACCGAGTTGCGTGATGGCTGTAATGCCCCCATCAAAATTCCACAGCTACTGTAATAGAGATGCCTCATTTGCAAATAGATACGTCTCCATCGATGGTTAGAGTACAGTCAAAAGATTTATGAGGTCATTGGGTAAAGTAGTCCCTCCCACACGAAAGAAACGGTCGTCTAGTCTGTTACGATCTACATGTCACGTTACGTCAGTCAATTTAACGATCCTGCTTAGTAAGAAGTCTCGTGTCGTTGCTAGAGGGAGGGTAGAACTATTTTCATCCCACCTAGTGCCTCTGACGTCACGTAAATCACGCGAGAAATTACCGTTAAGATGGGAATGGCGATCATATTCAGTATCCTATCTCATTGCTTCGGCTTTATTATAGGTAAGGAAACAGCTGATTATCTAACTGATAGTTTTTATAAGAATTTAATTATATAAATTTAAGCGAATATATTATTTAAAATATATTAAATTTATTCCATTTCGCTAAAGATGCCGTAATAAGATACAGTACATCAGAAGCGATGTATTCTATCATCGATCTAGACTATGTTTATTGATATCAAAGTTAATTGCTAGAACACACTGTAAGACTTATAAAATAGCATTTTATTATAGGATAAACTTAGTATCTTGTAATATATCTTTAACTAAATAATAGTAGTTTATTGGTTACAGTAAATTAGAAGTTAGTTCGGTCAAGAAGAGACGATGAATGAAAGTTTGCTGTTCCTGTTTCCATCCAAAGAATACCAACGATAAGCACTTCAAATCCTTCGAACTGTGCTGATAAGACGACTTTTACCAGAAAAACGCATTTTGCCACAAGCACCAATGCTTCGCGATTTTCTTTGACGATTCTAAACTGTTTCACAGCATCAATCACTTTGATATCCAGAAAGTTTTCTACTTTAAACGTTTTGGGAATAGATAATCTTTTTTCTTTCTCTTCTTCATCATNAAAACCATATAAAAAATTTCATTCCTACCAAGTTGGAAATTTTTTCTGGTTATGTATTATTTGTTTCAATACTTTTCTATATAATTCTATTCAGAGAATGTTTGAAACATGATTTGCATTTCTTAAAAAAAAATATATGAAAACTTTTCTGATCTGGATGCATCAACAAATCTCATTCGCCATATTTGTTTTTATTTCGACTTTTCTGGTTATTTTCATTTATCTTTAAAATATAAAGCTTGTAGTTCTTCATTTAATATTATCAAATTTTTAAAAACTTAATTTATTTTCAGGATTGTCTTCTTTTTAAAATTTTAATATTTTCTTTTATTTTTAACTATAATTTTAATTATATTTATTAGTCATTTCTATATTTAATAAATGTAATATATATCTGTATATAAACATGTGAAAATAGTAAATATAATAAGAGTAAAATTTTATAAATATATTAGCATAAATTGTATATTTTTATATATAAAACAATCAAAGATTAGTGATGTAAATTGACGAATTGGTGTTGATGCAACACCAAAAAATACGTTTAAAGTATAGAAAAATGGGTTTATTAAGGAAAATTTTAAAGAGAAAATAAATATTAAACACGATTTCATTATTTTGAATTTATTTTTTGATATTAAGTTACTTTATTTCCATTTCCTGTATTATTTTTGTTCGTCCTTCAAACTGTACAATACTCTTCATAGTAACATACTTTTAAAGTGAGTTACATGATATTAAACTTTGTTTACCTTAAAAATAATTAAATTTAACCATTCAACTATAAAAATAAATAAAATAGATTAATTCTAATGCAATTTAATACAAAAATAAACTAAGAAAAGCTCTTAGTTAATTTAATAAATTTTTTATAAATCAAATATCTATACAATATAATTTAATTATATAATTTTTTATTATTTTATTATAAAGAATTTAATTTTATATCCATTAAACATCGAAAAGTATAAATAAAACTATATAAATAAAAATGTTCTCCTAAAGTATTTGATCTTAAATTTAATGATTAAAAAGGGGAGACATTCAATAAAAAGTGTTCACTTTTCTCCATTAAAGACAATAGTTCCTATCGGAAACTAACTTTGATAATAGAAGCTTTTAAGTTCTTCGTCGTCTGACTTTGTCCTTTCATTTTAGAAACAAAAGTGTTTATCACTGCATTTCCTTAATGAAGTATCGCATGAACCCATAAGATTCAAGGATATATTCTATTATTGTTCACTGTAATACTATTAACATTTATTTTGCATATTATCAATTTAAACTTAATTGTTTGCAAATGGATTCAAATTTAAAATTTAGAGGAAAAAAATCTATTTTTAAAATTTAAGATTCAGTATCCTATCTCATTGCTTCGGCTTTATTATAGGTAAGGAAACAGCTGATTATCTAACTGATAGTTTTTATAAGAATTTAATTATATAAATTTAAGCGAATATATTATTTAAAATATATTAAATTTATTCCATTTCGCTAAAGATGCCGTAATAAGATACAGTACATCAGAAGCGATGTATTCTATCATCGATCTAGACTATGTTTATTGATATCAAAGTTAATTGCTAGAACACACTGTAAGACTTATAAAATAGCATTTTATTATAGGATAAACTTAGTATCTTGTAATATATCTTTAACTAAATAATAGTAGTTTATTGGTTACAGTAAATTAGAAGTTAGTTCGGTCAAGAAGAGACGATGAATGAAAGTTTGCTGTTCCTGTTTCCATCCAAAGAATACCAACGATAAGCACTTCAAATCCTTCGAACTGTGCTGATAAGACGACTTTTACCAGAAAAACGCATTTTGCCACAAGCACCAATGCTTCGCGATTTTCTTTGACGATTCTAAACTGTTTCACAGCATCAATCACTTTGATATCCAGAAAGTTTTCTACTTTAAACGTTTTGGGAATAGATAATCTTTTTTCTTTCTCTTCTTCATCATAAAAATACTTTTCCCTTTTTTTAATTTTTATGTTCTTNATATTAAAGTTAAAATTTAACATTTTAAGTACATAAATTATTTAAAATACATTTTAACTCCGAAAAACATCTAAAAATTTTCTTTAACTTAATGGATATTTTCTCATTAGCAAACTATTTTGCTTGATAGGGTGAAAAAATGTTCTTTAAGAATTCTGATATTTTTTAAACTTACCTTTTAAAAGAATTATCGGTCGATAATTTCTCTCTCCATTAATTGAGATTTATTGAGACAGTGGAATGAAATAAATCATTAAAATAGTTTCTCGGTTCGATCATAAATTTATTTTATTTTTTATCTTTTCTCTTCTCTTTTCTCTTATATAAAGGATTTTAAAATATTTCTTTAAGATGAGGATGAGAAATCATTAAATTTTAAAATAATTTAAGTGTCGACATTTCGTATTAGGAGGTCACAATCCCATCGGATGTTTCTAGAACTGGTAGTCCAGTAGGAAATTACATCATTGATGCTAAAGTGTGTGTATCGATCTCATTAGGATTGTGTACACCTCCAGGCAACTACTACTCCAACACGTCATTCGTTTCTCTTTACTCTGATTCACAACATGATCGTATCTGTGTATCTGCTATTTGTATTTAAAGATTTATTCATTTGTCTAACAGATTTTCAATTATATTTTTCTTCTTCCTTTGTACCATTTAAAAATGTTTGTCCTACATTTAACCGAACTCACGTCTGGTTAAATAGAAGAACCGAACTTTCTTGAAAATTTTGTAGAATTTTAATGGCTTGCAATACATAAAAATAACTCAAATAAAACTTAGTTTACGTATTAAAATGGCTAATAATTGGTTTTTTTTAATAAACTTTTTATAATTTACGTTTTAAATTGATTTTACCACATGTTAAAGTAGTCTAGATGCAATAGTCTTTTGCGAGGAGGTAAGTAAGAGATTGTTCAATACGTAATTAGGTCTGTAGCCAATTTATAGAGATCAGGTTAGTGGCAAGATACAGGAAATGAACAACTAGAACTAGATTAATTACAAGCAAACTGCAACTGTCAATTCTGAAAAATTTCTCTATACATTATGCTTGATCGAGACCATTCATTATTACATGGCTTTAACATCTCTTCATCATTTTTTGTAGTTTGAATAATCTTAATGTTTTCTTTGTGAGGTTAAACTGAAAGGAAAAAGTTTAAAATTTTTTTTTTTTTTCAAGTGAGTAAATTTGAATAGAACGGAAGATATATGATGAAGGAGGAAGTTTGCTAAAGTTACGTTACAGTCATTTAAAATTACACACATAACATCAAGTAATAAAGATATATATAATATTTATTATAAATAATATATCTTTATCTTATATAAAAATAAGAATAAATGATATTGAACATTAATAATATCGAAAAATAATGATTTAAAACAACTTAACGCTGCTACTTACTTTCTTCTCACTGAACTAGTCGATTAAATGTGGCTGATATTTTCGAGAAAAAATCTTTAAGTCTACAAGAATAAAAAATTACCGAGTTTAACTTAAATGTTTTGTTTCAAAAAGCTTTTCAACTCGATTATCATCGTATTGAACTCTTATTTCTGAAGCAACATTCCATCTTTATTCAATACGCTGTCAAATGTTTTGAAAAACACTTGAGTAAACGTCCAGCTTACTACATCTTAACTTTCATCCGAACATATAAAAGAGAAATTCTAATCGTTGCGTCAGGTTAACTTTTACCTGTCACGACGGAAGGTCCCGACGACGTCGACAGGAGATTAAATTCTCCCTCTATCCCTTTCCTCCTTCTCTGTACTACCCGTCAAATGACACACCGTCTAAATATTTCATGAAGATTCTGAAACTGGCGAGTATCTTTTTCTATTGCTCTACTTGAGATATTGTAGTCCTTCAACTCCTTCTTACTAGATGACATTAAATTTGATAAGAAAAAACTGTTTTGAGTCAAAAATCATCAGGGTTTATACTTGAAATGGCGAGAGAAAGAGAGAGAGATAAAAATGCGTGACGATTAAATAAATATAATATGACAATCTCATAAATAGATACATATTGATAAGATATAAAATGTCAGTTTTTTTCGAATTTTAAATTTTTTCCACTTATATAAACTACAAAAAATAAAANTTTTATATTAAATATTTCGTCCAAATTTTATTTAAAAATATATGTAATTATAATGCTACTTTTATTCTGTGTTGCTTTTGGAGAGAGAGTTCATTTCTTTTAAATAGACTTACGTATAAATATTCACGTTTATATTTAAAGTATTACTTCTTTATTAATAAAATTACATCCGATTTTCTGATTAATGTTATCTGAATAGCTTAACAAGCTTTTAAAGCTTCTTTTAGTCTTGTATCTACTGATAAACATCAGAGTAGAAGAGGTGACAGAACTCAGTCAAGAAACTCGGGATGTCTGCATCTAGATAGACTAAGCGGAAGGGAAATGTCTTCTACTCCCTTGTCGGCCTTCATTAGCCAGTGACTTTCTTGTCTCCCACCCAATCAGTGCTTGATAAGACGTTTTGCCGTGCTACACGGTTAGCAGTACAAGTGAGTGGATCTTAATTGGCTGTGAAGCAACTAGATTAGGCGTTGGTTTCCGGAAGCATTAGTACTTTCAGTCACTCAGTCCATTTCTCTATTTCCGTAGATGATGGCTTGTCTTTTTAGACAATGCATTTCCAGAAAATTTTCAGAACCTCAATGTTTGCCTCAGAGTTAAGTTTTATTATGTTACACCCTTCGTTGCTTAATCCTCTTACAGATACCTATATATATAAATATAAAGCTCAGTACATTTAAACATTCCAGACATAATTTAAACTCATTTATTTTAAAAACTTATATTTATATTTCGAATTTTTACAAGTGAATTAATTTCTTTGATTGTATATTATTTCTTATTTCTTAAATTTTATTTTGTCATATTCTCTGGAGATGCTTTCAATGATTTTGATTCTTTAATGGTTCGAGGAACAACTGCAGATGTCTGCAGCAATATAGAGAAATATCTATCGGATTTTTGAAAGATGTGGCTTTAGGATTTATATATCTTTTGAGAAATTTATAAATTTATTATTGGAAAATTTAATAAATTAATTAAAAACAGTAATTTTATTATTGAAGATAATAAAAATAAATTCTAATTTGATTTACAGAATATAAATTATCAATTCTTGATTTAATCATTCTCAAAATGCTTAGTTAACATTAATTTCTTTGTGATGTAAAGGTAAAGACACAGTATTTATATATTAATGATGAAGTTGATGATAAATAGAGTAACACCACGTTCTGAAAGATTTTGAAAAAATTATCAAAACAATATTCAAAGTTTAAATTAAAATAACCTCTATTCTTAAATCAATATACAAATTAACATTCTTTGAATGTTTATATGTACTTAAGACTATAAAAATCACGAATTTCTCTATACAATTCTTTCTCAAATACTGTATATCCGCAATAAAAGTAGCCGATATGTAATTACTTCTACAAAAAACCTAATCGTTTAAAGGTTATAAAGGTAATTAATTATCTTTATAACCTTTTAAACGATTAACTAACCGTTAATTAATTATAGGTTAGTTTTACTTCAGGATATACTATTCAATTTATATTAATAAATTTAATTAAAATATATTCGTATAAAGAACAATAAAAAACGAAACAATGCACTGAAAGCGACTAAATACAATAATTTAAATATAAAAGTATTTTAGGCAAATTGGCTTTTGTAATTATCTTTGACAAAAGAATTTTGTGTTGTCTTCATCATCTCTTACTTAGATTTATACATAAAAATACACTTTTCGCTTCTATGTTTTTAATTATTTGTAGTTAATTGGATTATTTTTATTTTAATAATTATCTACAAAACCGCGTGTTTTTATTTGTGTAAATTTTAAAAATATAGGCCCTAATAATATTTTAATATATTAATATAAACATAATTACTTTTTACACGATTTAGTCTCTAATTATAATTATTTTTTATAGTGTAACGATCTAAATGCGTTAACTGCGTTAATTTTATTCATTTTATACACTTCTTATCTATAGTAAACGATAGAGAATGGGATAATAGTATTTCGAGTAAGCACTTTTGTCCAATTCACTGCCTCTAAGGATCATTCTACGTGAAAGAAACTTTTTACTATTTAATTATTCAGGATATCAAAATAAGAACTTGTTAAAAAAGAACTTTTTCAATTGACTTTAAAAAAATACAATCGACACATTCAAAAAAGTGCAATTTACTTTGAATTCCGAGCATCAATAACTTACAGTAATGATTTTACTCATTAACAAAGATTTATTGACAATTTCCTTATAACAGTATATACCATTATCTCAATATTTAATTTAAATAAATCTTTCTTATTTTTTTACAATTTGTCGCAAATATTTGCCAAGCAAACATTAATTAAAACCTAAAACATATATTAATAATTCAAAAATAAATACGAGCTTTTTTGAAATATATAAATTTTCTTCAATTTTTTGATATAATTTACTGGGAATTTATGGAAACGAAAGGATTAATGATCTTAGATCGGGGAAGAGAAAGTGTAACCACGCACACACAAACACACACAAGAAGATATTAAAATGCCTCAAGAATAAAAGGAGTTAAGTAATTTGTTTCCAGGGGTCTATGAGTTACTCTATGAATATTTAATGTTTTTATATACTCTGCGTTAAGTAAATAAAGATGGAACCGTGTGTTACACACTCTTGCCCTTCAACCACAAGAAGGCGCTGTTGAGAATAAGTGCATCGATACGCAGTCAATGTAGGCAGTTGGTGCGACGGCAGCGCTCACTCTGCTGGTGTGCCTCTAACATCTCAGAACCACTTTAGACGTGCTCTTCGTGATTCAAACTTGAACGGGATAGTCAGCAAACAGAAAGGTAAGCATCATTCTATCCATTTTATAATCTTCTTCATACATCTCAATCTCGTTGCAAAAAGTGGATTACTTGATATATATCATCCCTTTGCAATATTCAAAAAAACTTAAAAATATATATTAAAATCGCTTCCCCTTTAAGCCGTAATATATAATTTTCCCATCATCGAATGTTTAAAAGTAATTAGCGTGCTCATATATTTAATATGTAACATAATTGGAGTTTCGTGATATGAGACCACCGTTGTTAAGGGCATTCGTGCAACTTTGGTTACTTATTGACGTAAACAGAAATTAAGTTACAATCTAGACACGTGTTTGAATATTCGCTAAGCACGTATAGTATATACAATACTTTGATAGTTGCATATTTATTTATTTTTTTAGAGAGAATCATGTGGATGAAACAAACTTTTTCCTATAAAGATAACTATTCGAATGCGTGATAAGTCTTCCATAAAGTTTTTTATTTCTATTTTTTTAAGTTGTAGGATGTAAAACAACGCCAGATGAATGAAATATAAAGTTTCAGCATTTTTTTTATTTTTTAGAGAATTAGAGCACGCATCATCATTCTATCTGAAGAGTTTTGCTTTGTGGTATCTCGAGAATTACTAAAAAGTTTTAGGATATTTTATAAATTTCAATGTTTTGAATCAATATTATTGTCATGTTTTTTTTTAGAAACAATTCGGAAATTTTATGCAGACTCTTCTTTTCCTCACCTGTAAGCAATCAAAACTTTAAATTGATTTTTAACATGAATTTTAATCAATTAACATATCGGTTTAATGAAAGATACAATTTTTATCTTGTAATATATTGGAGATTATAAAAAAAATTAACTTTTTAAGTTTAAATAATTCTATTTTAGTAATCTTCCACATGATATAATCTTGATTATACTTACACGCATAATCCATTTAGTAATTAAAGTAGATAATTGCTAAAGGAATAATAATAATACAAAGAAAGGAAAAAAAAGGAATTGCTTACAGTTTCTCCAATAACTTTACAGAATTCTTTTTTAAATTTGCCAGTGTGCAGCGATAGATTTTTCCTCGTATGCCATTACATTACCGTGCAGCTTATCAGAGTTCTCCCACGTCGACGAGAATTGCAGCTTGTAGAGAACAAACGGTAAGAGGGACGAAACTGAGGACGTCACAGTAATAACAGGCATATCTACTCCTCTCCAAATTGCTGCCTCACACCTGAGAGCCATCGGGGACTGGATCCTCATCGCCTTCTCTAATGTCTGCAGAGAGAGCGAGAGAGAGAGAGAGAGAGAGAGGAGGGTTTACCAGTGGGACACATGTTCAGCCCGAGGGAGCTTCATGGTGATTCACTGCGATTCCCTAAGTTGTACTGAGTGCACCGAGTTTCGCGATTTTCTCTTATACTTCTGCTAGAAACTTTACTTCCAAACCTGAATTCGCATTTTACCTTTATCTAGAGATAGAAATAAAGAAGTGCTTACTCCAAAACAAAGAACATTTTTAAAGTATAGAAACTTGACAGTATTTTCAATAAATAACTTTTAATAATTTCGCTTTAAAAATTGAACCTTTTTAAAAATAAATGAATATTTTGAATTAAAATACACAAGTTTTAGCACAAAGGAAGAAATTAGAGTCGTGTGGCTACATGCAAATTTACATTTTCTTTGATAAACTAGACTCTTCAATTTTGTTTATTGGAGAAGAGAAGACTATTTATAAAATTTTTCGATTAACTGTACATCATACTTCTTAAAAATAAAAAAAACTAATCATTTTTAAACTTTGATTATGTTAAATCCATCCATCAAAATTAAATTTACATATTTAAAATCGAGTCGAACGTACTCTACATACATTTAATACTGAGTTAATATCAAAAAAACTGTTATTTCATGTAAAATTTTTTATCGTAAATAATTATTTTATTATCTTTATTTTATAAAAATTTCTATTATTCTCTTTATTCTTCTTGGATATCTCAATTTTATCTGATTATAAAAGTATAATAGATCTATCAATTTTATTTTTCCAACTTAAATACCTTAACGCTATCGATTATTTTAGAAATAAAAATAATGCATACATGATTAAATAAGATAATTTTTTATACATATAAATATATATAAACTTCTTGTTTAACGCGTTATTGCTTAATCGATTTTTAAAAAATGAATAATTAAAAAGCATATCGTTAAAGCATTTTAAACACATTTTAAAGTGATTTTGTAAACATCTATTGTTTGATTTCGGTTCCACTTTCCTTATTTTCGATTAATTAAATGCATTTTTATGTATTTAAGTTATTATTTAATGGGATTTGCTTAAAAATTATCTTCGAATAATTTTTCTTTATATTAATTTTGTTTAACTCTATAAAAACATGTATTAAATTATATTGGTGTAACGAACGAAGCGTAATCATCAGCGTAACCAGCGATAAAGCGATGCTGAAAATGATATTGCTGATTATAATTTTTTATATTATCACTAATATCTTGTTATATAGCTTACTATTATTTTTCTAAGAAGATATCTATCTTTTATCATTTCTATCATCTTTAATCTTTATCCGTACATCTTTATATATAGATGAAGCTTACAAAATAAAAAAAATGTATATATGGTTTTTTCTGTTAGTGTGCTCCAATTTTAAGCATTTTAAGCTACATATTTCTAGAAATTAATTTCTAATATTTTGCAACTTAGCATAGTTAATCATTTCGAAACTTTCGAAAGTAATTATACTGTACTTAAACACGAGGTGCAAATTAAATTTCCATAATATTTCTAATTCACAAATGAGGTGTGTTTCTCATATAATATTATGTGTCCCTATTATTTAAAGTAAAAATTAGTGTCATTGTTAGGTTGTAACGTTATCTATTTACGTTTATATTGTACGTAACGTTAAAAAAGACCACTTAATAGCACTTGAAACAACAATAGAAGACTATATGGGCGGAGTTGGAAGACTTCTTCTGGATCATATTTTACTCAAGGGACGACAACGTGACAAATGGAAGGTAGTCCAATGATGGAATGATTCATGCGTTTCTCTTTACTTCTCTACGCAATCCTTCGCGTTGTATAGCATCCAACAAACTCACGCGCCTCACGCAAGACAAAACGGAAGAATTCAAAGCCGTTGCCTGCACAAGAAGAATTGATAGCCAGTCCATCTGATTAGAGGACCATTTTTCTCTTAACTAAATGACCCAATGCCCCGCCTACACTCCAAATTTAAGAAACAAAAAAAGGAAAAAGGTACTGCTCGAATCACTACTTAAATCTACATTCTGTGATTGGAACCAATCTTCTGCATATTGTAGAATCTTTTTTACTGTTTTACGATTCTAATTTTGTTGTGATTCTAATAAGAATAAGAATGTTTTTAAATATCTAAAGAATAATTCATTCGAAAATTGCAAGCTTTGTTTAACTATGAAACAAAGATTTGCGAAATGACGTACAGTACGTACCGTCATATAATTTACATACGTTAATTTATGAATATATAAAGATTAATTTAAATTATTTTTAAAATTAATTATTTTATTATCCTAGAATATTTTTAAAGAAGGAGTTATAATTTCATTATTTAGGAAAATAATGCTATATAATAAAGGGAGATAAGATTATTTGTTGTAATTCATGATGCATTCGTGTCTACTCCTGATATGAATGATAGGAATCTTGTGCGTGGAGTTCCGCGACACGAAATACAAACACGCCAGAAACATCGTAAATTATTCTTTGCTACTGAGGACACTTCATACAATATTCACTGAAACTCCTCAGCCAATAGAAAGTAGGACGATAACCCAACGAAGGAGCGAATCCTACAATTTCTTGATTAAATTTGCAGTAAGATAGGCATATTTTGTTTCGTAAGAGCTAGATTCTTTTCTTTTTTTCTAGATTCTCAGCTAGCGTAGTCATCACCAGTGAGAGTTTTGAGTCATGCACATTTTATTTAATTTTTTTTTCTCTAGAATTTGTTTGTAGAACTAGTATTATATAATTTATAGTTTTAGCTAGTGATAGAAATTCGTGTTTATTTTTTTCTTTAGATTGTTAACGTGTACCGTGTCTCTTTATTCAACACGAAAGTAACAAATTTAAATATGTATTACTATTTAATAAATGTATTTTAAAAATAGTTATTTCTTACATATTTTAATCTACAAAAGTTGTACTTTTGTATATAATTCTTTAAAATCTTTTATGAAATGAATTTATTCAATTATGCTAAACTTTTATTAATTTTATAAATAACTCGAAATTAAATCTTAATAATAGAGTTTAATTATAATACATTTTCTAATTATGATTGATAAAAATTTTTAAAATTATTAGCTAATGATTTATCAGATGACAAACAAAATGTCTTTGGAGAATGTTTCCAAAACTTCATTAAATATTTATTTCACATAATTTTTAAGTCAACTTAAATAAACAATTTTCTAGATAAGTTTATTTAGTAAAGGCAAGAAAAAGGTAAACTGAAATTGTAGCCTTTTAGAAGCAGGAAATACAGTTCCTGTTTACTTCTAATTTAATTAGAAGCACCATCACCATCAAAGGAATATACAATATATATGTATATATATAGAAATAGGAGTAGTGATGGTAACTTACTGTTAGATCATTTATATTCCCGTCAGTGAGAGTCTTGTTTGCAGTAATTGACGTAAGGAGGAACCGTTTAGCTACACGATCAAGAGAGAGAGAGAGAGAGAGAGGTAGTCTCATTAAAGGTAGCTTCCAACAGAATCTTATTTAACGCTTGTTTACCATGGATGGAGAAGATGCTGTTTCGTTCGATACACAACTTCTAAATATCGAACTAATTTAAATTTTACTGAACTACTGCCTCCAATTTTCTCGATACCAAACTAAAAAAAGTATATTCTTTAATCGTTAAATTTAGTTTTAATGTTTAGTTTCTTTTCTTTATTGTTTCAGTCATGCTTTAGTATTTTAATTATTTTCCCATTACGTATCATTATTTGTTGCTTGAAATTAATTTTTTAAAATATAATTTAACAGTTTATTTTTGAGAAAACAACAATTAAAATCTACCTAGTCATTTGTAAAAGTGAAAAAATGTTATTTAGAAAGGAATGCTTATTGTTATGTATATAATTATAAATCATTATAGCTAACAATCTCTGTAATAATTCGTCTCTCATCCGAATTTACGATTCGCATTTATCACTTTACTTAATGAAAAATAATTAAAAGTAAATATATTTTATGTAATTATTATTCTTATTTTTAAAATATTTATTTTAGTATAGGAATCCAATAAAATTAAGCACAAAAATAAATGAATTTTTTACAAATCTATAAATACATTTCTTAATAATCTTCTATCGAATTAATTTTAAATATAACTTATCATTTTATCCAAATTAATATTTAATTCAAGGAGTATTTTTTGTGTATTTTTTACTTTTAAAAATACAATCGAGATCATTTTTTTTTCGATTATTAAAGAATGTTTAATTTAGAATTTTAAGACGTTTAATGTGTGTGTATTTTTTCCTTTGTTAGTAGAAAATTGATTCGATTTGAATAATTAAGTTTTGTAAATTTTCCAAAAAATGCAAAATAAAAAAGAACTGTTGCTTGGCTTTTTTAGAAAAACACAAATCGGCTGGAATTCTCTTTTCATCTCAGAAAAAAAGAAATTCTACGATTTAGTATGGAGATAGTTGTGGACAGTTGGTGGTCCAATGTCCAAAGTTACCTTTTTCTTTTCATTTCCAGATAAGACTATTTCCTTAATGCTTTTCATTCTTAGTTTAATAGAGTTCTTCTTTCCATTTAATTAACACAGAAAGAAACGGAAGGAGGGGACTTCAGATAAGATGTTCTGTATTAAACATGGAGTAGTTTCTTAGCAGATTCTTGAAAAGAAAATGCAAAAATTATGTCTTTATTTCCTACTTTCCACTTCGATAGTTTTCTGAGAGAATAAACCAAATTTCCTTCTACTTAACAATTTCCCTTGATAATTTTTATTCAACTTAAAATATAATTTAGAAAGCGAATACATGCTTTACTTATATTAAATTTAATTTATCTTTTACTCGTTAAAATCTAATATTTTGCTTCTCAAAATATATAATAAATAAATAAATAACATTATAAAATATTTTTTGATTATCTTTTATTCGATACTCTTATCTAAAAACACAAAAATTCAAGTACGAGATAATCGAAAAATGGATTATTTTATTGTATTTTGGCATTGTTACAGAATCAAAGGGTTATTTTATGAAAGTAACCATTCGATTCTATAAAATTTTTTGATAAAAATATCAAAAAATTTTTTGGCTAAACAACAATTTCAAAAATGGCTTTTAGCCAATATAAAAAACAAAAAATCTTTTTATCTAGAAATTCTATATAAAAATTTTAAAGTTAATTTTCTCGTTTTTAAACCNCAATCGAGATCATTTTTTTTCGATTATTAAAGAATGTTTAATTTAGAATTTTAAGACGTTTAATGTGTGTGTATTTTTTCCTTTGTTAGTAGAAAATTGATTCGATTTGAATAATTAAGTTTTGTAAATTTTCCAAAAAAATGCAAAATAAAAAAGAACTGTTGCTTGGCTTTTTTAGAAAAACACAAATCGGCTGGAATTCTCTTTTCATCTCAGAAAAAAAGAAATTCTACGATTTAGTATGGAGATAGTTGTGGACAGTTGGTGGTCCAATGTCCAAAGTTACCTTTTTCTTTTCATTTCCAGATAAGACTATTTCCTTAATGCTTTTCATTCTTAGTTTAATAGAGTTCTTCTTTCCATTTAATTAACACAGAAAGAAACGGAAGGAGGGGACTTCAGATAAGATGTTCTGTATTAAACATGGAGTAGTTTCTTAGCAGATTCTTGAAAAGAAAATGCAAAAATTATGTCTTTATTTCCTACTTTCCACTTCGATAGTTTTCTGAGAGAATAAACCAAATTTCCTTCTACTTAACAATTTCCCTTGATAATTTTTATTCAACTTAAAATATAATTTAGAAAGCGAATACATGCTTTACTTATATTAAATTTAATTTATCTTTTACTCGTTAAAATCTAATATTTTGCTTCTCAAAATATATAATAAATAAATAAATAACATTATAAAATATTTTTTGATTATCTTTTATTCGATACTCTTATCTAAAAACACAAAAATTCAAGTACGAGATAATCGAAAAATGGATTATTTTATTGTATTTTGGCATTGTTACAGAATCAAAGGGTTATTTTATGAAAGTAACCATTCGATTCTATAAAATTTTTTGATAAAAATATCAAAAAATTTTTTGGCTAAACAACAATTTCAAAAATGGCTTTTAGCCAATATAAAAAACAAAAAATCTTTTTATCTAGAAATTCTATATAAAAATTTTAAAGTTAATTTTCTCGTTTTTAAACCAAAATTTTTGGTTAATTACTTTACAAAATATTGATTATACGTCTTAATTCTATCAGAAAATTAAAAACCTATATATAGGGGGCCAAAAATCAGTTAACCATGTTTTGTATGTTTAAAGGCACACTTGTAAATGTAGAACCTGGTTTTTCTTTTACAAAATCGCTGGAAATATAATAAAAATATAATTAAGTATTTGAATAAAATAGAAATTTTTTTCTGTACCAAGGAACTGACTTTAGTACTATCTCTATATATTGACATATAGGCCTATATATATAATATATACATTTAAATGATTAAATATATTTAGATATTTGAAGTGAGTAGCAATTTAATTTTTTCAATGATTATCTGATTTCTGGAGTATCCTGAATATATTAAATACATATAAATATAACAAATTTTATGGCTTGATCTTCTCATCTCTTTTGACAATTCATGTAAAAGTTTCCTTGGTATAACGATAATTAAATTAAAAGAATTAGTTTAGAGATTATTAATATAAATAGTTATAGTCATGTATAACGCTTTAAGTTTGTGTTTGTTCTGTCTGGTTATATTTCTCTGGACAAACTAACCATGTTTGTCCATTGTCCAGATATCTGATCTAGATAAAGACCAGACAAGTTCTATTGGTTGATAAAAGACGATAATCAAACAACCTCTTATCTTTAGCACTTCTCTTATTAAATAATGATAAATGGAGTGAAGTTAATTTGACAACACTCTAAACGTAAAAGAGATTTCACAAGATTTCAAATTAATCTCTAAAATTAATAATTAATTTATAAGAAAATTAAATAAGGTGTTAGTTAGCTTATAAACAACTCTAAATTGTTAAATATTTTAGAAGTTATTTGCATTATAATTTATTATTTTACTCTATAAATTATTAGTTTGCTTAATACTTCTTTGTGGAAATATCATTGTTGGCTTGATGTCATTTTTATAAGTGTATAATTTAGGTTTATAATATAGTTTTATATAGTTTTACAGATTTATATTGGTTTTATATAAGTTCATGGGCTTATATAAATCTATAATGTAGGTTTATATACCATTTTTATTGATATATAATATATTTTTGTGAGTAATTCGTTTGAAAAAATCATTATATTATACTTAAAAATAATTAATTACTAATGAAATTTTAATTTATTTTTATTTTACATAATTGAATTTTCTAAATGACGGTTACGTTTGCTATACGTCATATTATTTGATATAAGTTTCAGTAATGATTATGATAAGATTACCCTTTAAAAGTGACTCTAATAATGGAAAAAGTTTTCGAAATTAATTTAAAATAGCCTAATTTTAAGCTATAAATTTAAATGGGATATGCAAAACTGCTTATGAAGTATGCTATTACTTTTATAGTAAAATAATTTAATATTTTTCAATTAAATCTCCAAAATATACGTGTTGAATTCTAAATATATTGAAACATTCTTAAACATTATTATTATCTAAAATGATAACTTGGAAACGATCAGAAACGCTTTCAAAATATAAAATATTTTTGAAAGAGTTTCCGATGTATTTTTAAGATATAATTTTTCATTTCCGAGATTTATTAATGCGATTTAGATTTAAATAAGTTACAAATTTATAGAAAAAGTTAAATACATATAAATATAACAAATTTTATGGCTTGATCTTCTCATCTCTTTTGACAATTCATGTAAAAGTTTCCTTGGTATAACGATAATTAAATTAAAAGAATTAGTTTAGAGATTATTAATATAAATAGTTATAGTCATGTATAACGCTTTAAGTTTGTGTTTGTTCTGTCTGGTTATATTTCTCTGGACAAACTAACCATGTTTGTCCATTGTCCAGATATCTGATCTAGATAAAGACCAGACAAGTTCTATTGGTTGATAAAAGACGATAATCAAACAACCTCTTATCTTTAGCACTTCTCTTATTAAATAATGATAAATGGAGTGAAGTTAATTTGACAACACTCTAAACGTAAAAGAGATTTCACAAGATTTCAAATTAATCTCTAAAATTAATAATTAATTTATAAGANTATTTTCAATTTAATCTACAGAAAACATTAACTTTAATAGTTTTCTTTGATAAATTCAACATTAATCCAAAAGAAAGTTTTGTTAATAAGTTAGTTATTTTAATTAAATCTAATGGATTCAAAATTAAAAATTATGATTACAACTAACAAAGAAGCATCTAATGTTGGATAAAATAAGTGATTCAATTAAAAATAGAATAATGAATAATTAAAATATGTTCAACAGAAATATTTCTTTATGATCAACATTAACTTCTCGACTATACTAATAAGCAAATCCGTCCAGACATTTTTTCCAATTTAAGTGCCTCCGGGCTTAAAATATATTTAGAAAGGGGGATGATATACTAAATAAATAAATACGAAACATCCCATCGTAAATTTAGTTAAAAATAATCTTGTCAGACCAAGAAGTGTCGACCGTATCATGTAAATAAGACGATATGTTAAGTCAAGTGGAAAGACAGATTTTTACAATTACATCCTTGTAAAAAATATATATAAAAAATATTTTTTAAAGTTAGAAAAGATATTAAAAATATAAATGAAATTATTAAAATATTTTACAAGTTTTAAATATTATTATAATAATACAATTTAATAAAAATGTAGCACTTTTTGTATTTCTTTTTTAAACTTAATTTAGATACATAAAAATATATTTAAAAAAATATTCATTTAAATATGTAAAAACACAAAAATGTTATACTTTAATTTATTCTTTTAATAGTAAATTTGGTTATAATAAAAAAATCTATTTACTAAGTAAAAGGAATTTTTTGCATTTTTTTAAATGAAAACTTTAATAAAAATTCAAGAAAATTTTATCTAAAATTTTTCTTTTTCTATAATATTTTTAATTTTTATTTATTTTATTAGGTTTTAATCTTAGGAAACAGGATAAGTTTTTATTTATTAATTTAATTTATTATTTATGTATTGTTTTAGATTAAGAATTCTCTTGTAAAGTTAATTGCTGTATGATTTCCTAATCCCGTAAGATTGATGCATTTTGAATATTCATCAATCACGCGTAATGATTTCTTTATTAAAGAATTTCGAAAAATACTGAACAAAGCAAAACTTCACATAAATATATATAACACTTTTTCTATAAAATCATAACTGAAGTTATATCAAATTATATTTCTGATTCTAATAGAATATAACTAATGTTAGAGCGCAGGTGAATTTCTAGATATAAAGGACATACATTTCTTTTTTCTTCATTGTTGGTAACAGTAACCACGTTTCTTGTCACCTGTCAGTTCCACAAGATTGTCACGTGCTCTAAGCCATCAACATCGAAAATAGTGAAGAATAACAGAACTCATGTCTACAGCATGCTGTGTTACAACCCCTCTTCCCATTTCTGCAATTTCATTGTATGCACTGAACTTAATAAGAATTCTGTAATAAATATGCAAATAAAATTTAATGTAATTTAATCTCCATTTTCATTAAAAAANTTTTCAATTTAATCTACAGAAAACATTAACTTTAATAGTTTTCTTTGATAAATTCAACATTAATCCAAAAGAAAGTTTTGTTAATAAGTTAGTTATTTTAATTAAATCTAATGGATTCAAAATTAAAAATTATGATTACAACTAACAAAGAAGCATCTAATGTTGGATAAAATAAGTGATTCAATTAAAAATAGAATAATGAATAATTAAAATATGTTCAACAGAAATATTTCTTTATGATCAACATTAACTTCTCGACTATACTAATAAGCAAATCCGTCCAGACATTTTTTCCAATTTAAGTGCCTCCGGGCTTAAAATATATTTAGAAAGGGGGATGATATACTAAATAAATAAATACGAAACATCCCATCGTAAATTTAGTTAAAAATAATCTTGTCAGACCAAGAAGTGTCGACCGTATCATGTAAATAAGACGATATGTTAAGTCAAGTGGAAAGACAGATTTTTACAATTACATCCTTGTAAAAAATATATATAAAAAATATTTTTTAAAGTTAGAAAAGATATTAAAAATATAAATGAAATTATTAAAATATTTTACAAGTTTTAAATATTATTATAATAATACAATTTAATAAAAATGTAGCACTTTTTGTATTTCTTTTTTAAACTTAATTTAGATACATAAAAATATATTTAAAAAAATATTCATTTAAATATGTAAAAACACAAAAATGTTATACTTTAATTTATTCTTTTAATAGTAAATTTGGTTATAATAAAAAAATCTATTTACTAAGTAAAAGGAATTTTTTGCATTTTTTTAAATGAAAACTTTAATAAAAATTCAAGAAAATTTTATCTAAAATTTTTCTTTTTCTATAATATTTTTAATTTTTATTTATTTTATTAGGTTTTAATCTTAGGAAACAGGATAAGTTTTTATTTATTAATTTAATTTATTATTTATGTATTGTTTTAGATTAAGAATTCTCTTGTAAAGTTAATTGCTGTATGATTTCCTAATCCCGTAAGATTGATGCATTTTGAATATTCATCAATCACGCGTAATGATTTCTTTATTAAAGAATTTCGAAAAATACTGAACAAAGCAAAACTTCACATAAATATATATAACACTTTTTCTATAAAATCATAACTGAAGTTATATCAAATTATATTTCTGATTCTAATAGAATATAACTAATGTTAGAGCGCAGGTGAATTTCTAGATATAAAGGACATACATTTCTTTTTTCTTCATTGTTGGTAACAGTAACCACGTTTCTTGTCACCTGTCAGTTCCACAAGATTGTCACGTGCTCTAAGCCATCAACATCGAAAATAGTGAAGAATAACAGAACTCATGTCTACAGCATGCTGTGTTACAACCCCTCTTCCCATTTCTGCAATTTCATTGTATGCACTGAACTTAATAAGAATTCTGTAATAAATATGCAAATAAAATTTAATGTAATTTAATCTCCATTTTCATTAAAAAATATTCTATTCAATATTTAATTTTGTATAAATACTTTATCAATAAACTAAAATGTTAACGAATAATTCTCGTAACTAAGAACTATTTGATATGTAAAAAAACGGAAAATTTTTTAATGTTATCGATTTATCAATACAGATTTTTATTTAAAATGTTTTAAAACATGTTTAGGAATATTAATATAAGTAATATTGTTTATTCAATTTTTAAGTATATTTTTTATCATTGCAATCTTACTTAAGAAAATCCATTATATCTTGTTTATTTTGTAAAGAAAAGTCAATTTTTTTAAATTTTTATTTAAAATAATATATTTAAAATTTTATAATAATAAAAATAATTTTAAAAATATTTAGATTTAAAGCTATTCTGTTAACTCAAATCGTATATTCCATTTTCTTTATTACTTATATATAAAAATATGTTTAGAAAAGTATATATCATCGAATATATTGTATTTCTGTATTCAATGATGTATGCTTTACATCATAAAGATGAATAATGATCTATTATTTATAATAAAAATGTTTGAATATTAAAAGATGGAAGTGATCAAGTATGAATATATAAGTTTATCGTGAGTCTGAATGGATTTTAGACATTTTATATTATAAAACTTACAGAAATCAACTAAACTATGCTGTATACTTAAGAAAAACATAAATAATTTTAATTTAATATATTTAAATCTTTTATAAGTTTAATAACATTTTACTACGTTTAATTAATTAATAAATTCAGCAATTCTTCAAATAGCTATAAGTTATTTAACTTTGATAAATTATATCATAATAAAATTATAATTATTAATTAAATATTTGTTTCTTAAAACTATATTTAATAATTCTAATATTAAATATTTTATAAATAAATTTAGATATTATAATGGAGATTTTACTTGTCAAAATTAATAAATCTTTCAGTTTATTAATGTAAATAGCTAGTAAAATTCGGTCTTAATTTTGATATTGAGCGATTGTTATTAATAAATTTTATATTTTAAAAGAAAAAAAATATATATAAAAATTAGTTTTTTATAAATTATGTTTATTAAAGTTAGGGAATGAAGGGAGACTTTCTTATTAATTAAATATTAGAATTGTTATATCGAATTACAGTTATAATTAGAGTCTCTGGAAGGACGAGTGAGGCCTGGATTGTTTACCTTTATAAGCCTTCTAGTACATTCAGAAACAAATGAAGTTAAAAAAAATTTGATTACATATTTTAAGTAATAGAATTTAGTGAAAAATGAATCTTTCCCTTCCTTAATGTGTAAGAAATGTAATAGAATGATTAATTTGTAAGAAACGTTTTGAGGCCTAGGCTAAATGGCCTCCTTACATATCTGGAAAACACTTCTCAATTTGTTATAATCAGGTTCAGTGGCACAGCCGGGGATACAAGACAGCAATTGCACTCCCTGCTACTGATACATTTTTTTACAATAGAAGTTTGTTTACATGTAAAAGTAAACTAAAGCTAATCGCTGCGTAAATGTAAAACGTATAACCTGTAATTTTCGAATATACTCACTTCATTTCCTTGCTTTAATTAAATTATAACTTTATAGTTAATTTTATAATGCTTTTTATAATTTGTATGTTTAACTTATTTATTGAACAATTTGAATTTCTCGCTCATATTATTTCTTATTTAGTTAAAATATTTTAATAAAATTAATTAACTTTAAAATTTCATGCAGTTGGTATTTTTGTCTATTCACAAAATTATACTTAAATTTAAATTTTATAAACGAATTTTTCTACGAAATGATATTAGTTTTTGTCAGGAATATATACAATACTGGGTGGCTCTAAAGTAAGTTAACTTAGATAAATAAAAGCCAGTTAAATTGGTTAATTGACTTTTGGTCATTTGATATTTATATTAAAGAAAGTTTATTTTTATCATATATCATTAATAGTAAGTTTAAATTTGTTATTAAGTTAAATATCATGTTTTTCATCTCAGAAAACCATCGAAAACAACGATATGACTTACTATCTAAAAAAACAATCATTTTTTCCCATTTAATTTCTCGTATTCAAAAATCAACTTCCATAAAATGATAAGAGTTAACAAAAATATATTTTTGGCTAATAAAATTGCGGTTCACATGACATAAAATTATCTCTTCATCCACTTAATTAAAGTTGATTTTTTAAAATGAGTGCTTTATATCCTTATATAAAAATACCTTTAAAATTTTCGTAGGAAATTACATGAAATATCTCTTATTATTTTTTAAAAAGTTTAACATGATTATAAATTTACAAAAACTTTTTAGATAAATCTATATTTAATATACGTTAAAGTTACGATGATAAATTTATTTTAAAAGATAATATTAACATGAATTTAAATTAAAACAAATTAAATTATTTATTATCATTATCATTTAAAAATTGTTAAAGTAATTTTATTAATAAAATTCATAAATGTTTTAATAAATTACCAACTTTTAATATTATTATGAAATTTTTAAATGATTTTTACATTAGTTAACATGATAAATTTTATCGTAAATTTTAAAATAATTATTTTAAAACAATTATAAAAATAATTATTTAAAAATAATGATTGTCACTTAATGAAATATTCAAAAATAAATTTTTTAATTAAAATTAAGATAAAATTATTTATAGGTTTAAAAGAAATGCTTGTCGAGGAGGTGAAAGAATAAATAAATAAAACTTGCATTTTTAAATATTTATTTATTTTTTAAGTAAAGTTTAGAACTTAAAATTAGATTTTTATCCATAATTTACTTATCGTACATTTTTCAGTTTTGTACTAACAAGAAAAATAATGATTCGAGATAAACTNATAATAATTATTATATATTTGTTATAAATATTTTAAATTTAACAGTACAGTATTTAGGTAATTATTTAAATAAATGTTTTTATATTAAATGTATAAAACAGAATATAAATGTTTTCGTGAATGTATTTAAAATTTATATATATACTAAATTCAAAATTGTAATATTCCGAAACAACTATAAAATTTCTGAAAAAGAAACAAAGTTTTGTATAAATAATCCTTTAATTAAAGTTACGGAAACAGAAAAGGCATTAGATTTTCCTGAGATGGCAAATTTGATTCTCACTTTACAAAATCATCTACCAAGGTTATGCTATATATGGATAATATTCATTCTTTGTGCAACAGATTGAAAATATCAAACTTAGAAATTTACTTTAATTTTTACAATTTAATTATTGCATCAATAATATACTTAACAGGTACTACGTGGGATTTATAAACTAGAAAAATTCTATATAATATTTAAACGAAGAGTACTCAGATTGAAAGAACTGTGCGAATATGCACTAAAAGTAATAGAATATGGTCCTTTCACTTCAAAACTTTATAAGTTTAAAATTACCGGTAAGTTTTTTATCGTCTAAAATCAAAACTACGAGGAAAACTCCATGATTTTATATCAAGTAATGAAAAGTAAAAATGTTAGAAAAAACTAATATTTTGGCATATTGAATTAAATAAATTAATGCATCAGTTTGAAGTTTCAATGATTCTTTTAAAGTCTGGTTTCCTTAATTGGAAACGAAACTATGAGTTATAATTAATTCTGTAATTTCTCGTTCTGTAGCATTTGATCAAAACTCACTAATTAAGTCTAAATATCATCCCTGGTACATAATAAGTTTAGAGATTTCCAGTTACCACTCGTACCTCTTTCAACCAATAGCATTAAATATTAAAAGATTAGTTTTACAACTGCATCTTAATAAAGAATCTATATATAGAGAGAAAGTCTGCATTAAATTCTTTAATCAAAACTATTTGTGATGCAACAAAACAGAATTTTCTTCGGATAATTTGATGTATAAGTGTAACAAAATGAATTAAGTACGTATTAATTATAATATATTAAAAATATGCATCGTCACAAAACCAGGCCGCAAGTTTTAATCGTATTCTAACTTTATTTAATTTAAAATACATGCACTCCATCTTAAATGTGTAGCGTCTTGCCCCTGTACATCATACTTTTCCTGAAAACAACGAAGCCATGACGGTCATCTATGTAACTCCATTCAGGAGAATTTTTAATTGAATTCATATAATTTTCGGTCCAGATCAAAAGTTTGTTTATACAGTTAATCTAGGTCTACTGCTAAGAAGCTTTGCATAGCTGGTCTCTACTTTTATCTATCTAACAACGTTCTCGAGATTGAGGAAGGACAGACAGATAACAGATGACAGTGGGAATTTTTTCAAACTGCAGCCAATCAATTCTTTAACCAATCAGAATTACGGAAAATAACTAGCAAATTTATCAAAAATAGAAATGTATAATATAATTTTTTGTAAGAATATAAAAAATATTAATGTAATATCAATAGAGTAATAATATGTTATAGGAAAATCTTATTATTAATCNAATGATTTAAATAAATTAATAATCGATTTTTTATACTTAATTATTTTAGATATAATTTAGATTTTCATGCTATATTATTTCTAATTTAAAACGAATCTCCACTTTTATAGAGATTTTCAGGAAAAATTTGAATGATAATTGAAGTAATTAGGGCTTAAAAGAATTTATTAAAGAATAGAAACGTTAATAATTCATTTTAAATTAGATATAATTGATAAAAAATATAAAATAAAAGAGAAATACTATAAATTTTCATTAATTTTTTGTGTTAGAGTATTTCTTAAATTTGGGATATTTGCTGTGATAAAAAATAAATATAAAATTCTGCAAAAGAGACTTTGGATTCTTTTCCGAACACTAAATTAAAATGACTCCAGACTATTTTAATATAATTACTATTATTATAACGTAATTATTTAAAAATTATTATTTTTATGAAGATGATAATATTTTTTAAAATCAAAAAGTTTAAGTTTAAAGTTAAAGTAAATTTTATTATAAAATAAGTAATTTTATTTGACAAATTATTTTTTACTATAAAACAGAGAGCCAGAATACCATTTTTATAGATATTCTAAGCAAAATTATCAAAATTTTCAGCAAATTTATGAAATACCGCACTGCAAAGAATTCCAAGTATTCTTTATGGAAAGAATGGCAAAGTATATCTTAAATTTAAAAAGAATTATAACATTAAATCTCAAAACGCGGGAAAACGACTCAAATTCGAATACGGTAATTTAATTTAACCTGTTCTTGATATAATTTCATATTAAATATAAATAATAAATATATATTTATCTTGCATGATTAATTCAAGCAAATTTTATGGTATCTCATGCATTCCATAATGTTATTGATCTCGCAATATAAAGAAATTCTTGTTTTGTTTTAAAACATCATTTCTTTTTTATGTAATTTTGAGTTGTCATATAATAATAACTATTTTCTAGTTTAAATAAACCATTAAATTGTTATGTTATGATGATGATAAGGTCGTTTAATGGAATTTTTATCCTGTCGTATTCCTGCATTCATGAATTCTATTAAATTTTATTAAGTAGAAAACCATCATTTGCCATGAATATTATCTTGAATATTTTTATTTTATATTTTATAATTTTAGATCTTAAAATAACCTTTTTACTGTAAGAATATTTTTTCATAATTAGTGTCTTTTTTAATTTAAATGTTTGTTATTACTAAATGAAAAACTTTATTTATTTAATAAAATTACTTAAAATACACAGATTTATTATATTAAATATATAAAAATTTTATTTAAGAGAAAAATTATGTGCAATCGAAGAAATAAAAAAATATTACATTATTTTTATGATTTTTCATACTTTGAATTCTTATTTTATCCAAAATTTGTTTAAAATTTTGTTTTATAAGCAGAAAACACACTTTAAACGTGTATAAAAATAATATATAATTAACTTTAAACTCAAAAACCTAATTTAAGAAACGAAAAATTAGGAATATTTTATACTATTCACAAGCATTTACTGCATTATTATTTTTTTTTTTCTTCAGACTTTTTAATGCGATTTCAGTAACATTTCTTTAATATCATGCTGTGCAAACCTGAAAATGTGGCTTTAAAAATAAACATCTAAACTATAACAACAAATAAAGTAAAAAAATCTCCTTATAAAATAGAAAATTAGAATTATTTTGCTTCATACACAAACAGATTATAGCACCATTTTTCATGTTTCTAATGTAATTTTGGTCGGAATTTCTTTAAAATTGTGCTGTAAAAATTTAAAATTACAGATTTAAATATTTAAAAGTAATTTACATTTAATATTTAAACTCAAAATTTTACTTTATAAAACGAAAAATTGGAAATATTTCCACCGTTTTTTAATGAATCCAAATTAGAGATCTAAACTTAGAAGTTTATTTATTTTATTAAATAAAAACAATCACAAAAAAGACATTTTATCCAAGAATTTTGATAATATTGGAAAAGTATTTAATATTTTCTTAAGTTTTTATTTAAAAAATCATCTAGAAATAATTTTTGCAGAGTTCATTTTAAAATGATCAAATTTTCATCAAAATATTTTGATCAGAAACTTATTTAAAAAATAATTTTTTTAACAATTTAAGTATCATATATAATATTTAATTTAACATTTTTTAACGTTAGATATTTCTTGAGCTATAAACGAAAATTTTCGATTAAAAAAATAAGAAAAGATTAATGACAAGAGTTGGAATGAATAATATTTTTAAAAAATATAATTCAAAAAATTATATATACATTTTTTTAGATATAAAATATGATTACATTTATAAAAGATTACTTAAAAATTTTTCAAACCGGCATTATTTAATTAAAATTCGTGCACGAAAATAGAGCTTTCTTAAGAAATATACAAAGTGAATTTATTAAATTATATGATAAATAATTATATTATTTATTTTTTTAATTATATAGTTGAGTTATTTTTAATATTTTGTATACTAAATTAGTTTAAAATATATTTTAATTTATATAAATTTCCCTCGTGTTTCAATTTATTTTTTCTTTTAATTTTTTATGCTGAATTTCCAAAATTATTTTAACTATATATAATAAAATACTTTCTTGTTTTTAGGATCGTTTAAATTGATGTTTTTCTTACAAAATTATAACTTTTGTGAAGAAAATTGTGTTTTTTAAATCAAAACTTTTGAGTTAAATGTGCATTTTATTATTTAAAGTGATTTTATACAATAAATACTTAATAATCTTTACTATAAAGCTGAATCTTAAAATATTTATATGAATTCAATAAACGTGCTTATCCAATTTTTAAGCAAATTTATGAGATATTAAAACATATCAGGATTTTTAATAAAATTCTAGGTATAAAATTTATTTAAAAAGCACATAAATTAATAAAACATAAAAGATTAATGGAGATAAATTTGCTTAAAATATTCATAAAATAATATTTTACGCAAAATTATTAAAATTCTAAATAAATTTATGAAGAAAAATAATTTTATTTTTATAGAATTTTAAGTATAAAAAAGTATATAAAAAGAATATGAGCATAGTGCAAATAATTATGTTTGGATAATTATAAAACATACGTTTTAAACAAAAAGTATTCTACTAAATTTTGAAGTAAATTTAGGAAAAATATTAAGAGATGTTTGCAGGATTCTAATTATAAATCTCGTCAAAAACACGGAAATTAATAAAATAAAAAATAAATTATTAATAGAATAAAATATGATCAGTTAATGATACATTATGGTGTTGTATAAGAATTCTAAACATATGATCATCATTGCAGATTCACTAAAGTGGAAGTGTTGAATCAACAATTGCTCTAATTACGTGCAAAGCAGGTATACACCTTTTCTCATTTGACAATTAATCCTATAATATGTGTGAACGCAAACCGCCAAGATAGGTGTTTGCTGCTTGATATCATTAGCTGTAGTTTGCTAAATTTAGCTTGTTAGTAAAGGAGTTAAGAGAATACAATACGAATAAATTTCTATCAAGTATTTGTAAATTTATAAATAAATATACGTATGTACACACTATTTTTGCATTTTTTTTAAATAATAAATTTGTTATATAACTGAATAATTGTAAATATTTTAATGAATAATTAACAAGTTAATGTTTACCATGCTTGAGAATCATTACGTATCTTATAATTACTAATGATACATTGTTTTAATAGTAATAATATTAAAGTTAAATTTCTCTTTAATACGTTCATAAATTACTAAACTATGTGGAAATTAATTTTGATGGATTTTTGATCGTTTTGTTTTAAAGAATTTAAAAATAAATTTACATTAAATTCGAATTTAATAGTTTTTGAGAGATTTTGCATGATTAATTCAAGCAAATTTTATGGTATCTCATGCATTCCATAATGTTATTGATCTCGCAATATAAAGAAATTCTTGTTTTGTTTTAAAACATCATTTCTTTTTTATGTAATTTTGAGTTGTCATATAATAATAACTATTTTCTAGTTTAAATCAACCATTAAATTGTTATGTTATGATGATGATAAGGTCGTTTAATGGAATTTTTATCCTGTCGTATTCCTGCATTCATGAATTCTATTAAATTTTATTAAGTAGAAAACCATCATTTGCCATGAATATTATCTTGAATATTTTTATTTTATATTTTATAATTTTAGATCTTAAAATAACCTTTTTACTGTAAGAATATTTTTTCATAATTAGTGTCTTTTTTAATTTAAATGTTTGTTATTACTAAATGAAAAACTTTATTTATTTAATAAAATTACTTAAAATACACAGATTTATTATATTAAATATATAAAAATTTTATTTAAGAGAAAAATTATGTGCAATCGAAGAAATAAAAAAATATTACATTATTTTTATGATTTTTCATACTTTGAATTCTTATTTTATCCAAAATTTGTTTAAAATTTTGTTTTATAAGCAGAAAACACACTTTAAACGTGTATAAAAATAATATATAATTAACTTTAAACTCAAAAACCTAATTTAAGAAACGAAAAATTAGGAATATTTTATACTATTCACAAGCATTTACTGCATTATTATTTTTTTTTTTCTTCAGACTTTTTAATGCGATTTCAGTAACATTTCTTTAATATCATGCTGTGCAAACCTGAAAATGTGGCTTTAAAAATAAACATCTAAACTATAACAACAAATAAAGTAAAAAAATCTCCTTATAAAATAGAAAATTAGAATTATTTTGCTTCATACACAAACAGATTATAGCACCATTTTTCATGTTTCTAATGTAATTTTGGTCGGAATTTCTTTAAAATTGTGCTGTAAAAATTTAAAATTACAGATTTAAATATTTAAAAGTAATTTACATTTAATATTTAAACTCAAAATTTTACTTTATAAAACGAAAAATTGGAAATATTTCCACCGTTTTTTAATGAATCCAAATTAGAGATCTAAACTTAGAAGTTTATTTATTTTATTAAATAAAAACAATCACAAAAAAGACATTTTATCCAAGAATTTTGATAATATTGGAAAAGTATTTAATATTTTCTTAAGTTTTTATTTAAAAAATCATCTAGAAATAATTTTTGCAGAGTTCATTTTAAAATGATCAAATTTTCATCAAAATATTTTGATCAGAAACTTATTTAAAAAATAATTTTTTTAACAATTTAAGTATCATATATAATATTTAATTTAACATTTTTTAACGTTAGATATTTCTTGAGCTATAAACGAAAATTTTCGATTAAAAAAATAAGAAAAGATTAATGACAAGAGTTGGAATGAATAATATTTTTAAAAAATATAATTCAAAAAATTATATATACATTTTTTTAGATATAAAATATGATTACATTTATAAAAGATTACTTAAAAATTTTTCAAACCGGCATTATTTAATTAAAATTCGTGCACGAAAATAGAGCTTTCTTAAGAAATATACAAAGTGAATTTATTAAATTATATGATAAATAATTATATTATTTATTTTTTTAATTATATAGTTGAGTTATTTTTAATATTTTGTATACTAAATTAGTTTAAAATATATTTTAATTTATATAAATTTCCCTCGTGTTTCAATTTATTTTTTCTTTTAATTTTTTATGCTGAATTTCCAAAATTATTTTAACTATATATAATAAAATACTTTCTTGTTTTTAGGATCGTTTAAATTGATGTTTTTCTTACAAAATTATAACTTTTGTGAAGAAAATNCTCTCTTCTTGTAAAGTTGTAATTATTTTAATTATTTTTATTTCCAAACTGATTTTAACCAGTTCTATAGTAAGGTAACATTCCAATAGACAATATGCAAAGCTTTTTTTTCAGTTTACAGCAGTATTTATTACACAAAATTTAAGTAAAGCTTAACATGCCGATCTTGCCCCGATCTCCCCTATAATTTTTTATAACCAGAATTTAAAAACTTAACATAAATAAATATAGTTTTAAAGATATAACAAATGTTTAAATTAATTTTTTTAAGGTAAAACTATTTTATCAAATAAATAACCTTAATATTAAAAAAATGTTTGTTTTATTTAACTTTTACATTCATTTTAATTATTTATATTCTGAAAATGAAAAAAATGAATTATTGCTTTCCATTTTATTACTATTTTCTTTGAATGATCTTGAAATCTTCATTTCAATAAATGAAAAAAATAAAATAAAATTATTGTAATCACTCGCGTATTTATAATTCATTATTTTCGAATTTAAATTTATAATTTTACAAATAAGAAAAAAAAGAAAATATGAATAAATATCGAAAGTATTCATACCCTTTTGTAAAAAAAATGAATTTTCTATTCATAACAATTCTTAACAATAATTTGCAAGATATTTGTAAATTTATTTAGCGAAAAATATGTTCAAATTCGTTATTAATTTCACCATTTTTTAGGTTTATAAATATGAACATTTATTTTTTCATATCTAAAAATTTTGAAACCAGCGCAATCATCAATATCATCATTAACGTCACTACCGACACCATCATAACCACAATATCATCACAACGTTAACACCAATACCAATACCATCGTCAATATCATTACCATCAAATTTATAATTCTTACAATTTTGATAAAATTAAAAAATTTAAAAATAAAATTATTTAAAAAAATAAAGAAATTGCAAAATTTTATGTTTATTTATTTTTGCAGTTGTTTATTAGAATCATAAAATATTTAAATGGCTAACATAACAACTTTAAACATTATTTTTTCTTGTTTTTGTAAAATATTTTGTCGACTTATCAGCTTAATTCGTTTTCTTTGCATTGTTTGTTTACTTTTCTGATTAAATTTGACAATTGTGGAAATTCACTTTAATAATTTAAAATTCTTGTGATATAGATAATATTTATAAAAAAATGGAAAATTAAATTAAATTTTAAATAGTTTAAACAATCCAGCTTTTAAAATGTACAGAGTGGCAAAAGTCGGTTAACTACGTCAATCGAATTTCTTTTATTTTGGTAACTGACTAATGGGCCATCCTTTTTACACATATATACATAATTAATAATTCAAAATTTAGCTTAATTTAAGTTAGATTTAAACAAGTTTTGCTTGCTAAAACCTAACTATTTTCAGTTATTTTCTATTAAATATTCATTAAATTAATTATAAAAATATATAATAATAATTTAAATGAGCGTATCATAAATCATTCTAAGTTCAAAATTTATGTTTAAAAGTTACATTCACTTTTTTGACAAATGAATTATAATTAAATTACTTTATTGCTATTGTTAAACATAAAGCGTTAATTTTTCTTCATTATTTCCTCTAAAAATGCATTATTTATACATCAATCAGTCATATCAAGAAAGATAATTATTGCTTATTAATATAAATAATAGCGAAGTAAATGATTCAAAAATGAGATTAATGTAATGTCCTTGACCTGATTGATCTCGGAAGCTTTACTAGGTGCGGTCAGTTGCAGGGTGTGGTTATCAAATATCTCCTATGACATTGAATCTATGATGATAAGAGAGATCTTCTTTCACTCGTAATCTGTTAAGTAAAGCATAAGCTACGAGAAAAATATAACCCTTTAATCCTATTACTTGCAATTATGTTCGATATCATCTCTTTAATTAAGGCATTATATAGAGCTGTAAACTTTGAAGTGCAGTAATTACAGTATATAAAATTCTTTCTATAATTAAGTATTTGATATATTTATTATATAATATAAATATAATCAAAAGTTTTCAATAAATAGGCCAAAGCAGTAAAAGTTTTTAGAAGCTAGCAAAGGCCAGTAATGGTAAAATCAATGGTAGAGAGGTATTAAATCGAATTTCTGTTCTTTTGTTGAAATATTGAGAACAGATTGCAACGTTCAGCTAAAGACGAAATATTATTTGATGGAAAATAAATTCACATCTGTTCAAACTATTTCGGAATATCCTTAAATTTCTTTAACAATAACTTAATCTAAAAAATTATTTTTAAAATATAAAATAATTACGATACATAATTAACTACATCATTTATAAATACGAGCATTCTTGTCTTACTCTGGCTATTATTAATATAAAAATTTTAATATCTTTCATTAATTCTTATAATAGATAACGTTAGAAAGTTTTATTTGATTATTTTTTATTAAAAATTTTTTTAAATATTGAATAGAATATTTAATGGATTATGCACTGAATTAATTTTATCATCATCACCCCCTTCTCTTATTATTAATAGAGTCGGTAGAATAAAAATTTTCTTAGATAATTTCTAGTTCGTGATCTCAAATAAACTAAAGAAAATCTAACAAATGTCAAGAACGTTCTTTACATTTTTCGTAAGTAATTCAAAAAAATTCCTTTTTTATGTCATTTTTTGAAGAGCACCAAATAATAGTTATTAGTTTAAAAGTATAGATAAGACTTGAATCAACCCAATATTCATTATATGAGCATTAAAAATAGAAAAACTTTTTAAAATAAAATTACTCTAGTTTACTTTCAGACGAAATTATTAAAACTGTAGCAAAGAGAAAATTGATTTCAACAATATATATATTTTTTCAAATTGAGAATCTTTTTTTATATATTATTATTATTTTTGACTGATTTTTTTTCTCAAACATATCTGCTTATGACATGCAATTTCTTAAATTCTTTGAATTCATTTCAACTTACAACACCTGTGCATTTTTAAACATACATATTTTTTCTTATTTTTAGTTTTTGTCTTTCCTTATGAAAATTGAAAAAAATAAAAAATAAAACATTTTAGTAAAACCAGATGAGAATGTTCACTTCTTTCTATTTTCGAGAAAAATTCAATTTTTGCTTTCATTACTTAGGTAGACTGTGGTTTGACACCATGTGAAATTTTCAGATAGAATCATATGCTATTATATTATACATCTGTGAAAGAAGAACTGGAAATCATCGATTTGTTCTTCTCTCTTTGCTTATTCACTTGCTTCGGATAGTTGCTAGAAATTTTTATAATAGAAAAAAGTAGAAAGAGTAGAAAAAATATCATTGTGCCATTAAATTAATGTTCAGATATTTTTAACTGATATTATAAAATATGTAAAGGAAACAATTTCGTATATTCAATATAATAATGATAAAGGAAAATAGTAGTGAACATTGAAAAAGACTTGTTTGAAATAAGAAAAATTGATTGAAAGTAAAACATTTTATTAATTTGTTATTATATTCAAGTAAATTAATATTCTTAACTTATATTAAATAATAGTTTATTCTAGAATATCTTTTAGGGAATATTCTAAAATAATATTTAAAACATTTGTAGAATTTATAAATACAGTATAGTTTTTTAATTCATTTCTGAAATTTATTATAAATATTCTGAAAAATAAATAGAATATATTCATATAAAGAAATTCTTATTGCAGAATTATAAACAATATAATTTATATAAATAAAATCTTTTCTAGAATGGAAAATATTGTATTCTTAAATATTGTAGAGTTATATCTGTAATATATTGTAGATAAGTGGTTTTCAAAGTGGGGTCCGCGAGCATAATCCAAGTAGTGCATGGATTGACGTAGTCATCTTTCTAAAATGCAATTCTATGATGTTTAACCAGAGAAAAAAAAAACATTTTCACGCTCATCTCATAACTCTTACATTAGGTTCAGGGATAGACAGAATATTATGGCACACACCCAAGGTGATATTTACAATTGCAAGGGAATGGACGAGACATACAGTAGATGTCTGCGGTCCATCACGGATGAACCGCGGATCGAATAACCTTGAGAATCATTATTCTAGATATTACTCTAATATATAGAATACAATATTTCGTTCTAGACTCGAATATATATATTTTAAAATAATCTTTTGCAAGATTACACTAAAATGTATATTCTAAATGTTATCTACCATATTATAAAGCAACGTCTTAACATATATGTATAGTTCTGTCTCTAAATATTCTAGAAGAGTATTGTATTCTAGATATAGCACTATTCTATAATACAAAACTTCAAAATATATACGATATTAGAATAGTATCATTGGAATATACACGTATCGTATTAAAATAAGATATTATGTTACTTATTACCTATTATTTTAATAGATATATCCTATATCTATTAAAATAATAGGTTATTAAAAAAAACTTAGGTTATTGTTTTATAATAACCTAATTTTTTATGAAAATAAAATTAAATATATGATAACATCATAACTCTAACTCTAATAACATTATATAATATTCATTATTAAATTTTGTAACCAGTTTTAAATTAATAATACGTAATTTTAAAACAAACCTTTTCAAAAATCGATATACGTTTATTTAATAAGAATTTATATTAATTTAAATTTAATACATTAGAATATAATATATATAATTTGAATTTTTCAAATTAAATTTTAATAGCGTATATTATATAGTTTTATAATTGATTCTATTTTAACATCTTTAGAATAAAATTAAAAGAAAAAATTTTACAATTGTTATACTCATCATTAGTTTAAATTTACTCTAAATAATTATCTCATAAATGGCCACATCATTAAATAAACGCATTAAGTTCATTAGATATTTGCAACATCATTAAGATATTAAATTTAAATTGAATAATTATTGATTTAAAATAAATATTTAAGATTCTAAATTTAGTATTTTAAATTTTTTATTACTTTATTTATTTATTTATTTTATTCGATATTCTCTGCTGGAAGACTTTCAAGTAGATATTTTAACAGGAAGATATGAAAATAATTATTTAAAATATATAAAATACGGGTATTATTTTGTGATTTTTGAATGTTTAGCTTCCTTTTGTATCATTTCTTTACTTTCTATTTTCAAAAGGGGGACGAAGAATTCGCAAAAATCGTCCAATAGATGCGAATCAATCCGGAGGAAACTAGGGCGACAGAAAGAGGAAAGGTGGATACAAATCATGACGAACTGTTTTCCCCCTTCCCCTTGTCTGTAACAGCTGACGCCTATGCACCGAAACTTCCGGAAAGTAACGGAAATAAAATATAGTTGCTTTATTTGTGGCTGAGCTAGTTTGACGGATACTGCTACTGTGTGGCTATTGTTACATCGTTTGAGAAAACGAAGGTTTAATCTTTGGGAATAATGCAAAATATTATGTCTTAGGTTACATATATAAGTCTCTAGATTAGAAATCTCTTATAATATGATGTTTCTAGTTCATAAATGACTAATTAAAATTACTAAGAATGTTTATAATGCAACCTAGCCAGTTGTTAAAATAGTGTAATGCATGAATAGGTGTAACTATTCATGCTTTAACGTTCTATTTAATTTATATGTAATGATAATTCAGACATTTTCGTTGAAATTTACTTGGAATGAAATTTAATTAAATGCTTCTTTAGAATTTAGAATGCAGACTAAAATTTTGCTGTTAAACGCCATGCTTTTTTAGTTTTTTTTAATATTCATTCAAATTAGTGCAGAGAAAATAAGTTTTAATTTCATGAATGAATAAAACATTACTTGAAAATTACTGTTAAAAATCCATAAATTTCATTAGTTGTTATCGTGCATGAAAAGGCGAGAGAACTGAACTTATACAATTAACTGGATGAAAAAGTAGTAACCTTGGATATATCTTCCAGCGTTATTTTTATGTAGGAAGCTCTCGAAAAAAGATTTACATTTTCAACAAATACTGATTGCTGAATTTGCTTGATCAAAATGAATATTTTTATTTTATTTTAAAAGCGTGATTAAACATAATTCTTTATTATTTATTTACTTTAAAAGATAGTATCAATTCCAGGAACTCGAATAATATCCCGCCATATTCAAATAACACTTCAATTCTGTATTAGTTTTTAGATAATAATAGCTAAATTTTTGCTAAGCAAATGTTTATAGAGATCTATATGTAGGTCTATACTAAAAATTACATTTATTATTGCTCAATTCTTAAAAATGTTATCGTTGTATTTACAATGTATTGGGACTAACCCTGAAAATGTAATTTATCTTAGTTGAAAAAAGTCGTTCTATTTTTATTTGATTGATTATTGCTACATTTTAATGTAATCATTATCTGTAATAGATAAATTAAACTTCCAGGTAAATCAAACCACCCACATTTGTTAATATGTATTCAGCTTTTATGGAAGAAGTGTGGCTTCTCTTCTCAATTTGATCAATTTCAAGACCATAAAATAAGTAATTTTTCTTTACTTAATATATTATATTATTTTTATTGACGTTTAATTATATTACATTAATCAAATTTTTATATAGAAAGCATTTTTGTAAGTTAAAGCATGTAAGATGGCACAAAAATCAGTTGACTAAGTAAGCTAACTAAAAGTGTAAGAGTTAACTATGTTTTGAACCACCATATACAATGAATATAATTTATTTGATTTTTTATAGAAAAAAATAAGCCAATTGCATTGAAGTTTTCATTCTATATATTCAATCCTATTCAAACCTTCATGATGCAATTTAGAATTTTTTAAATAAAAATTTTATTCAAAGAGAGTTTTAACACGTTAAAAAGTTATATTATTGAAACAAAAATAACTTCAGGCAAATTTTCTTTTATTTACTTTTTCATAAACTGTTTTATTTAAAAATTTTAAAAATATCAACGAAACTAACGAAAATTAGATTTAACTCTTTACAAATTAAATCCTTATCTAAAATAGATCGTTTGAGAATTTAATCTTAAAAAATTTATTTTTAGTTCATAATTAATTATAAACATAAAATATTAACAAAGGAAAACACTACACAATAAAATCAATTTTTTAATAATATTTAATTATATAGTACGTATATAAATTCAAGTTTAGAATTTTAAATGATTTATTTTATCTTGCACTCAGAATAAGCATTTTTTTGTATCAAGTTGTATGTCATATTAAAAGTAATTCTGTACAGGCTCATTATGTTAAAAGTATTAAAATATTGCAAATAATTTGATCATCATCATCGTCTTCAGTTTCTATTTCGACTTTCTCCCATTCCTAACTTTATTGGTTTAGCTCGGTCAGCTGATTCAACTACTCAGAGTGGAAGGCTCTTTATTTTACCAATTGTGAGAAAATAGGAGATTCTTATTCTTTCGCCTATCTTTTCATAATTTTTCTTCTTTTATCACCTTTCGATCTCTTCTATCTTTCCACAATCTTTCTTCATGTGCGATTTTTTTCCATACAATCTTCCTTATATATTATTTTCCAGTCTCTTCTTAGATTCTTATTACTTTCATATACTATCTTCTGTTTCTTTATTTCCACAATCTTCATTCATATACTATTTTCTAATTTTTTTATATTCTTTCCAGATTCTATTTAATCTGATTCCCCAATTTTTTCTTGGTTCTTCCCTTTGGTTTACTGCCAATAATTATGTGCTCATAATTTTTTCTTGGTATTCTCTCCGTGTCTATCCGTGTCATAAGAGGACCAAACTACTTCTCATGCATGTTCTTCATTCTAACCATCAGACTGCTATCAAATAAAAAAAAAGTCTAAATATAATGGAAATTGTAACATCATAATTTTAAAATACACAATATGTTTAAATTGTAATACAATAGCCCCTCGTTATATCAAGGATTCGGATATATCGCATTTATTTTGGTCCCCCAAATTTTATAAGCACTTGAGTCAATAAATTTTAAATTACCAATTGCCATTGAATTTCTTTCTGCAACAGAATACGGTATTTTATTCCTTCCATTATCCATGAAACTACCACTGCAGGAGAAACAATAAATTCGTCAAGATATAAATAAGCAAAACAGACGGACAGATCAATTATCATTTATGTCTCCTTTTGATATTAAAAGTTGTTTATTTATTGATTTTAAGTACTATATCCTCATTTATAAATTTATGTGAATTCGAAATTTCACACCTTTTATGTGAATTGACGGCATTGCGTCAATTCACATAAAAGGTGTGAAATTTCGAATTCACTGAGTAATGTGTAAGAAAAAGATTTCTTTATTTTTGAACGGTAAGTTCTAAAATTTTTATACAGTAGTAAGTTTATTTTTCGTTTTAGAGAATTTTTACTCTAATTTTATACGTTTTGATTTTTTATGACATGTTCAATATCTATTTTTTAAATTTTCAGTTACTGTATATATAATTTTTATTGAAAAATATAAATGATACGAATTTTTTATAAGCAATTTATTATGAAATATGGTACTGTATAATAAAAATCGCAACTGATATTTTGTTTTTATATCAACAGTATTTGTCTTAAATGTCATTATGAAATAAACAATAATGCTAAATGGGCATTCGTAGTATCGATGTCTACGTAAACGTCAATTAATACGATATAATCACGAATAAATTCAGTATTGCAAAACTAGGCTTATTTTATATCAGAAACAATTGCTGTTCGAACAATAGAGGATAAAGATTCCATAGCATATATAATCTGTTTAGTAAAAGTCTAGCATTTTTAGTACTCTGTTATATCGCGCCTCCGGATATATCACGCTTTTTCTTTGTCTCCCGACAAGGGAGATATAATGAGGGGCTACTGTAACTGGAAAAAACTTTTTAAATTTTGTAAAAATTATAACATAAGAACAAAGATAATTATTTTCTAAAAAGATTTTTCATGTTAAATTTCTATTAATCAAATAATTATCAAGATAAATACCAATGATTTAATTATTCGTGAAATGTATGTTCATAAGCTTTTTGTATTTTATATATTGCTCCTATTTTTAATTATAAAACATTGTGATCCTGGATTTCGTGCTACTTTAAAATGAATTAAGAAAGATTCTCCATACATTTTACTGAACTTAATTATACATAAAAATTAAAATTAAGAAATAAATTCAACAACTTAATATTTATGCTTAACGATTTATTATTTGTTTTTTTTTTTAATTAAGATGATAATTTTTAAACTTAAAATTAACAGCTTCAAATTATTAATATATTATACGGTATTAAAAGTTATATTCTTTTTTCTTTCCTGATTATAGTCGTTATAAATGTTAATGATAAGTATGGATTATTTTAATAATTATAAAAATGATTTTAGACATAGGTAAAATATTTATACTTCTAATTAAATCCAGTTTAATTCAATTATTGTGCTTAATAAATATTGTTATAATTATTTTTTGCATAATGTATTTTTTCGAATCAAAACTTAAAAGGCGCAAGTATCTTAACTTAGTTTTTTTACTTCGATATTTTTATGCATATTTCACGTAGGAACTTGCTCAGAGTTTGCAATATAATATATAAATTTTTAGTACTAATTTTTCGATAATTACATTGATTTTCATTATAAATTTATTGGATATTTTGCTTAATTGAAATATAACTTAAATCGTTCTATAATTTGATTTAATTCATATTCAAAATGTATGAAGTAAAGTTAATAATAATCTTCATTATATATTTTAGACGTGAAATTAATTACAGAGTGCATGTTTTATAGATATAATCGTTTTAATTTTGAACTATATTAAATAGTTTCTCATCTTCCTTGTCATACTAGAAATTGATGATCTCTATATTAAGAGAGAAACATCAATAAATATAGAATTGTTCTTTTATTTTCGTTGCTGTAGTGACTTTTCTTAATTATGAAAAGCATCCATATTAAAATAATTGAAGAATATTTTGAAATTAATTTTATTTAAAAACTTGAAAATTTCCACATTATTTCAACATTCAAAAAATCGTGTTATTCAATATATTTGAATTTTTTCCGTATTTGTAATTTTCTGCTTATTTTTAAATATTTAAAATAAATATAATTTTATAAAACTTTTTATTTCCTTACTTTTTTAAAAAAATTTGATTAAAAAAGCAAATTCATAAATCTTTATGTAATATCAAAATCAAATATTCATCATCCAATGTAGCTTAATATTAAGGTTTTCTTCCTCATTATATAAGTTTAGTTATAAAAATAGATATTGTAACTGAAATATTACTGCAAATTTTTTGAAATGATTTAAATTTTAAAATGTTATTCCTTAACATTGGTTTATTATTAATATTTCTTTTCCTTAATAATTTTAACAATTTTTAAAAATAGAAATTTGTACTTATTGAGAAACTTTGAACTGAAACTAAAACTATTCATTGATGTTTAAAAAAAAATTTTAATATGCTGTTTTGGAGGTGAGAAAAGTCATAATAAATAAATATAAAACCTGTAACTTCAATAGATGCGATATGTTAGGACAGTTTATAAAATATTCAGTAATTTATAGTGAGATTTCTCTAAGAGTCTCTCAGATATAAGTAAATTGAATTTAAAGCAAGAAAAATATTATAATTTTTTTTCTAAAACAGATAAATATGCAACTGAGATAAATTAAAATAAATAAATAAAATTTTTATTAGTGTGTGGAATTTTATCTGAATATATGCAATTATATACATATAGGAAACTGTTACATAGGCCTATAACTTATGTGAATCTATATGTCTAAATTAAAAATTAAACAGCATTAAAATCAACGGGTCAAACTGCTAATTTTGTCTACTTAATTTTTAAACTGCTTATATTAAGATATTATTAATAATTATAAAAATATGTATGCTTATTTCTATTTTTTCTTTTATTATGGCCAAAAATGATACCTGTATAAATATTACTATTTGATGTTGGATATTTCAGATTTTAAAAAATATATATATATATTTATCTCAAAATGAGTTTTATGCTGCTATGCCTCTCATAATACGGTTCATAAACCGAATGGAAAGAAAATTCGGTTTAAAGTAACTTACAACGCACCTGGAAAAAGAATTTAGAGTTAGTAGGAACTGTAAAAAGTGGCCAAATCAGGGTTAAAGATAACGACAAAAATCCAGTTTGCAACTTTCTTCCAATTATTCGCATTCAAAGAATTAGCAAATTTTCAAAAATTATTGAAGTTCTTTACCAAATTTAACTTAAGCTTATCAATTTAAATTTTTATTTATTGTAAAAGTTTTGCATCTGATATAGATTTTATCTAAGAATATTAATTTTAGTTTAAGACGATATTTAAAAAATTCTATTAATTTTAAAACCAGAGTGAATCAAATAATGTGGAAAAATCATAAATCTCAATTTTAGATGCTATGATTAAGGTTTAAAGCAAAAAACTTGTGCGCTCTTTACTTCTAAAAAAGTTTCAAATTTTTAAATTTTTTCTTTTGAAGTTTCCACGCAATTATGAACACGAATTTAAAAATCTTGACGTACACTTTACTCGAATAAACAAGGATTTCTCAAAGTTTGAATAAGAGAATGTATGCAAAAGACGTGATGTCATCATCACGTCTCGCGTGAAATTTCTTTCGCAACACTTATTTTATTTTAAGAAAATATAATAAAATTTTATTTAAATTGAATTAATTTACTAATAATAAATTTTTATATAGATTTTAATTGTTTGAATTTTAAATAGTTGAATATTTGAATTATTTAACAATTTCAAAAGATTTTAAAAAATTTTCAAGATTCTATATAAAATTTCTTAACTCTTTTTTAAAAGTTTACTTCAGTTAATTGTATTTATGCATATCGAAAGTAAGTTTTTATATCTTAAAACTATTTTTAAAATAATTGTATAAGCTTTGTATAAAATAATAAAGAATAAATTCAGATAATTAAAATTTCATAAAGTTTTTTTTTCGTAGAATAAATTAACTTAAGCGTAATATAAATTTCATATAAGGAAAAACATGTTTACATATTTCAAACGTTTTTTATTATATAAAACATAAAAAAATTGTTAGAAGGCGAAAATATCAATCAACACTTTTTTGGTTTGTTTGTTGTCGTTTATTACGAAATAAATTCTTAAAAACTTGTGTTTTATCTGTCTTCAGATGCATTTAAAAATATATATATTTAGATACTTTTATCAGAACAAAAAGCGAATATTCTTTTTCTTCACTTGATGAAGTATCACTTTATGAAGAGGTTGAGGAATATAATATTTTATGATTGATTTAAAATAAAAATAAAAATTACAAAATTCATTTTTTTATCTTAAGAAAATTTACTTAATAAAATAGGGTATATTTTCTTTATATTTTAAAATTTGATTATTTAAAATTGATTATTTAAAAAACTTTTTAAAATTGATTATTTAAATTAGTTTTTATTATTGCGTTTCTTATTGTAGTAAAAAGTATTATGCAACTAGTCGATCGCGGTTTCCTTAATTAATAAAAGTCATAAAATCGTGTCATTAATTGAAAATCATTGGTTAATACTTGGTTATAACTTAATTGAAAGTTATTAAATATCTGTTTAAAATCACTAAATTTGAAGTTTGCTCCATTGGTTACTGATTTATATACTTAATATTCTTAAAATGTAGAAACATTTAATATTTTATTTTAAAAAGCACTTTAATAGTTTATTAGCCAATGGTATTATATTATTTTTATATTTTATACGCGTTTTTAATTCACAGCATCTGCCGTGATAAGGTTGTTTAATCGCTCGAACTTTTAAAACATGAGAATATCGACGTATCTTCTTAAATTAATAATTGCTACCGAGCTTCATATTAACTTTCTTCTGTTGAATTTTCAAAATTCTTTTCAGATTTATAATTTTATTTAGGATATATAATATATTTATATTTTTAAAAAATGATCTTAACGCATCCTTAATCACCTCTGCATTCACGTGATAATGAGATACTTAATCTCTAGAATTTTAATTTCAAACCCCAAGAGACTGAAATAAATTTTTTAATATGCAAATTCTAATTTTTCTATTTAAAAATAATTATTAAGAATAATGCATTTTAGAAGAATCTTTTGATAAAATTTAAAATAAAAGTTTTTGAACAAAGTTTCGTTCAAGAAGAATTCACTTAAGAAATTCTTTTTTAAAATAAATTCATAATAAAATTCTTCTCAGAATGCTAAAATATAAGCAAATCTAATTAAGTTTTCGGCATATATCTAAAGCTGAATCTGTTAATTTTACATAAATTAGCCTTACAGATGTCTAAAATTATAAAATTATTTATTATTTCAACAAATACGGTATAAATATTGAATGTTGTTAGTAGAAGAGCTTTGCAATAGATTATCTTTGTATTAATAATGTATAGAAGCATTATCTTAATCAATATACATGTCACAAATGATATGCAAAACTAGAATTTATCTGATAATTTTTTACATATATTTTTACAAGAAATAAGGCAATTATGAGGATATGACTCTAATCTTTGTCAGTATAATGCTAAGATGCGAATTGTTTTAAGCTTTAAAAATATATTAAAAATAATCATAATTTAAAATTTTTTATGTTTTATTCAATAAATTAATTAAAAATACATAAAATAAATAAAATACAGTACTTATCTGTAACGTATAAAATGAACGTAAACAGATTATCTTCCTTATGACTTCTAACCTAGGATAAAGTTTAATGGATATAAAACTCGTGAATATATAAAATTCAAATAAAAATAAATACAAGATATAAAATTAATTAATTAAAAAACACATTTTAAAAATGTTTATTCGTTTACTTTTTTTATTTACATAAAATCCATTTTCGGATTTTTATTTTATAATTGTATACATAAGATCTCTGCTCTACACTCGCATCACGAACTAATGCATATGATTTGTAAACAGAATAATAATTTAAAAAATTCAATATATATTACAATGTATGCCGTGTAAATATATTGAGTGGGCCTATATGTAAACTACTATTCTTAAATTGAATATGAAATTCAATGTATAAATATAGCCTATAATTTTAGTAACGCACTGCAGCACTAACGCTATTTTTTCCAATTTAAAAAGTTAAATTGTTTAAAATATTTTTCAAATTTTAAACTTAAAGATAAATTTAATTTAATTTATTAGATATATTTTTAATTTTTTAAATTAAATTGCATGTTTAATGCAATAGTTTAACAATGATTTATGATAAATTATCATAGTTTTCATTATAATTATTTTATTTTATTATTTTAGAGATTATTTTGTCTAATTTTCTTTTTTGGTCAATCAATGTGGAAAAAGAAATAAATGAGAGGATTAAAAATAATGAAACATACAGTAATGTTATTATCAATCATTTGGATTTATGATATCAAATGACTTTCAAGGATCAAGAGAATATTGAAGGTATCGACTTCATTTCGTCAATAAAACTGAATATATCTTTGGTAATTCTGTTTTTAATTTCATTTTAAATAAAAATATTATTAAAATACGCACCTGAAAGTCAACTCTTCTCAACGTTGTTTGTTGAGAAATCAACTTTAATACTAGGACAGGACAGGATATAACCCGCGAGCGACTACTTGCAAAATATAAATCCAATCCAAATTTTATACTCTATTGGTTAGCAAATTAAAAAGTATATGAATAAAACTAATTGGTTAATTGGTAAAAATGTGTATAATGTATAATCTAAGCCGTATATTTACTTTTTAATAAAATAGTGCTTTAAACATTAAATAATTTTTAAAATTTTTACGTATACTTTATTCTTTCTTGTATTAAAATTTTAAATTTTTAACAAAAATTTATATTAAAATTACTTTTTTCTCGATAAATTCATCATTTAACGAAAGAAATCAATTACTAGTTCTCAATTATTATCTCTTAAATTTTAAAATTGTTTATAAAATCTTAATATTGCTTAATTAAAAAAGTAAATAAAATTAATATAATATAGTGTAAAAATTACACTATTTTCTCTATGTTATTGTTTTGTTTTTTATAAAATAAAAATTATTTAATAAAATTATATATATAAGAACAGTCCAACTGTAAAAATTGCATTACATTCAATTACACTTCTTTAAATTTATATATATACGTATTATATTTTAAAGTAGAATTTCAACGAAAATAACTTTGAATTTTATTTGAATTATATTGTATATTAAAGGAAAATTGGAAAGATAGAAGACTAAAAAGTTGGCTATCTGCTGTATAATAGTATACTTAATAAATGATGTTGTGTAATAAAATGGAAATTTTCAATGTTAAATTAAATTAAAATTATATATTTTGTGAAAGTAAAGTTTATATATATTGAAAACTACTACAATTTTTCCTAATAAAAACGAATATCTTTTCATGTTTTGCATATTATTACAGTACAATTTTCTCGTTTATATTACTCGAGTTAAGATTAAACTTGTGTATTTCTCTTCAATGAATATTTATGGTTTCATCTATTTTATCTTTTGTGAATATACTAAAGTATTGAGGATTCTCATATAGTAGAATATATTATCGTTGTATAGAAATAAATACAAAAGCTTAATTTAAATAAATATTTGATTATTTAAAATATTCTAAAGAATATTTAGTAAATGATAACATCTGTTTAACTATAAATAATAATTTTATGTGGACTATAACGTTCTAGAAGTTATAAGAGTTTAAATACGGACCTTAATTTAATAATTTCTCATTTATAGTATTCTAAATAATGCTAAGTAAATGAAAATGTTATCATTTTTCAGTTAAATAAAGCATTCGAAAACAATATTTTAGTCTTATTTTATGTATAATATAACCATCTATATATAATCAAGTTATAACAGTTAAATATGACCCTTATATTTATAATTTCTGATTTATAACGTTTTAAAGAATGTTTACTAAATGGTAAAATTGTTATTTACTCTTAAATAAAGCAATTGAAATTAAAATATATGCATTTTTGGAACTTATCTTACGTAAAACATAATACTGTACTCCAGTATTTGTAAGAGTTTAAATATGAATGTTAATCTAACAATTTTTCATTTATTACATTCTAAAGAATGTTTACTAAATGATAAAATTGTTAATTAACCCCAGCTTTTAAAAATTAAATATACAGGCTACATATTTTTAACTTGTCTTGCGAATAAAATAATATTCTTAAGAATTTAAATATGAATCTGAAATTATTAATTTTTCGTTTATATCATACGAAATAATTTTTAATAAATAAATTATCATTTTATAGTTAAATAAAGTTTTTAAAAATAATAATAAAATATTTATTTACAGTTAAATAAAGCTTTAGAAATTTTCTTAAAAAGTATATTTTGGACTTATTTTCCTATAATATGATATCATAACAATTTATATTTGGGTCTTAAAGTAGTAATTCTTCGTTTAAAAATTCCAAAAAATGTTTGTTAATATGGTTATTTCAGAATTAACGAAATCATTAAAACAGTTATTTTAAATTCAATTTTATATATAACATAAAAATATAACAATTATGTTCCATGTAATTTTATCATTGAATTATCAACGATCTTTGTCGGTATAAATGGAGACGTAAAAACATAATTCAAGTTTTAAAATATTTTCAATACTTTTATTAAAAATATGTCTTTAATAAATAACTTGATACTCAAATCTTGTTTATTTCTAAAATATTTACTCGCTATTTTTCAGTTTTATTCGAAAGATAAGTAAGTAACTACTATCCTTTGGCAAATTTACTAGGCTGTATCAACTTTCGTTCATTATCTTTGAATGTGAATTATTGAACAATTCTATTCAAGAACAACCTTCCGTAAAAGAGATAAATTTTCGATTATGAAAATCTTTGCAAGCGAAAATTGAACATGGAAATATATAAACTTCGAGTTAAATCTTTAATTTTTGAAAATATCAGCTAGAATTTCATATATAAAAATAATTATTATGTTTCAAAACTTAATTAATAATATAAGAATTAATTATAAATATAAATATTCTTGGAAAGTTATTATGCAAATTAATAAGAAGTGACAAGTGACATGTTGTCAAACGGCTGTATATATGCATATTGTATGCTTATTTGTCAATCTATTTACTGTTAGTTATATAAGAAAGTAAAGGGAATTATTCTCATCCCCCTCAATAGTCAAATTGACAAGTATTTAAATATGGTGTCAGCTGATTGGCGTTGATTAAATATTAATTTGAAAATTAATATTTAATCAAGGTAAGAATTTTGTTTAACAGATATTTACGTGTTAACTGTTTCCAGGAATTTTTTTTTATTTTTTCATTTATTAAAGTGTAAATAAATGATAAAATATTATACAAAAGTAAATTTTTATTACTTTTATATAGAAATTAAAATTCTCGATTCTCTTCTCCTCCCTTCTTTCGTTTTTCTTCTCTTTAAATTAAAAACATTTAGAACTAATAAGTTATTTTAAAAAGCTAATTATAAAACAATTAAAATATTTTTTCGTTTCTAAATAAAATAATTTAAATTTCCGTCTTAATTTTTTTTTCAATTCTCCACTGTATCATTTACTNTATTTATTTACAGTTAAATAAAGCTTTAGAAATTTTCTTAAAAAGTATATTTTGGACTTATTTTCCTATAATATGATATCATAACAATTTATATTTGGGTCTTAAAGTAGTAATTCTTCGTTTAAAAATTCCAAAAAATGTTTGTTAATATGGTTATTTCAGAATTAACGAAATCATTAAAACAGTTATTTTAAATTCAATTTTATATATAACATAAAAATATAACAATTATGTTCCATGTAATTTTATCATTGAATTATCAACGATCTTTGTCGGTATAAATGGAGACGTAAAAACATAATTCAAGTTTTAAAATATTTTCAATACTTTTATTAAAAATATGTCTTTAATAAATAACTTGATACTCAAATCTTGTTTATTTCTAAAATATTTACTCGCTATTTTTCAGTTTTATTCGAAAGATAAGTAAGTAACTACTATCCTTTGGCAAATTTACTAGGCTGTATCAACTTTCGTTCATTATCTTTGAATGTGAATTATTGAACAATTCTATTCAAGAACAACCTTCCGTAAAAGAGATAAATTTTCGATTATGAAAATCTTTGCAAGCGAAAATTGAACATGGAAATATATAAACTTCGAGTTAAATCTTTAATTTTTGAAAATATCAGCTAGAATTTCATATATAAAAATAATTATTATGTTTCAAAACTTAATTAATAATATAAGAATTAATTATAAATATAAATATTCTTGGAAAGTTATTATGCAAATTAATAAGAAGTGACAAGTGACATGTTGTCAAACGGCTGTATATATGCATATTGTATGCTTATTTGTCAATCTATTTACTGTTAGTTATATAAGAAAGTAAAGGGAATTATTCTCATCCCCCTCAATAGTCAAATTGACAAGTATTTAAATATGGTGTCAGCTGATTGGCGTTGATTAAATATTAATTTGAAAATTAATATTTAATCAAGGTAAGAATTTTGTTTAACAGATATTTACGTGTTAACTGTTTCCAGGAATTTTTTTTTATTTTTTCATTTATTAAAGTGTAAATAAATGATAAAATATTATACAAAAGTAAATTTTTATTACTTTTATATAGAAATTAAAATTCTCGATTCTCTTCTCCTCCCTTCTTTCGTTTTTCTTCTCTTTAAATTAAAAACATTTAGAACTAATAAGTTATTTTAAAAAGCTAATTATAAAACAATTAAAATATTTTTTCGTTTCTAAATAAAATAATTTAAATTTCCGTCTTAATTTTTTTTTCAATTCTCCACTGTATCATTTACTTATATGAGATAATTCAACATGTTCAATTTCTATAAAATTACTCCTAAAAAACTGAATAATAATAATAATAATAATAATTTTCACAACAAAATTTATTAAAATGATCATAAATATTTTAGAAATTTTATTATTTATTAACGAATTAGAAGAGTTTAATTTAAAAATTTCAGAATTATTTTAATCATATTACAACTATCTTCATCTTTGGAAAAACAAAAATCAAAATTTTGAAATTAGATTCAAACTATCTAAAATTATTCATTTAAAAGTCACAAATTATATTTGTCAGTAGCTTTATGTATTACTATTTTACTTTGATTTGCTTTAACGTACTGGATATATTTATCATACATATAGGCCTATATATATATATAACTGTAAATTCAATCTTTCTCTGTATAAGTTAATTAGGGTTTAGAAGACTTCAATTTATGCATTTTGCTTCTTTTTTCTTCTTTCAATTTATCAATTGTTTTTATTAATAAAGAATTGGAATATTTTCATATAACTGGATTATTTTTAGAATTGAAACGATTGATGTAAATAATATCTATTTTAGTAGAAGTAAATTGAAGAAATTTTAGCAATACATATTTAAAATTAAACGTTATAAGTACATAAATGCTTTAATTAATTAAAAATAAATTAAAGTATAAGTTTTATTTGGTATTTAAATTTTACTTTTATTTAGTTTATAAAATTTTATTTAATTTTGAAAATTAACTTGAAAATGCATTTTTTCCCCGTATTCTTTATAAGTCTGGTTTCTAACTAGTAGTTCGCGAACTACAAGGTAAGGTTAGTTATCTAATATGTTAAAGGTGGGTTTGCAAAGTTAAAAAAAAGAAGAAAAATTTAGAAACATTGGATCGCAATAGAAAGCTTAATTTTACTTTCAAAACTTGCTTTTTCATTTTACATTCACAAATAGAAAATTTGTTTAATCTATATTTTTATGGAATAAAATTTAAATTTTGATACTAAAGAATATTAGATTAAAGAAGAATAAATATAAAGTTAGAGAAACTAATTTTAAAATATTAATTTATAAAAGAATATATTTATTTTCAATTTAAAAATATATACTATATATTTCGAATTAGGAATGAGAAAACAAACAAACTGTGAAAAGCTACGAAAATTTAATTTTACATTTAAGCAAGAATATATGAAGTTTTCAATTATCCTTACTAATTTCAAAGTTAAATGAGACTAAGATATAATTAGACAATAACAAGTACGTGTTAGGATTATTGTTTAATAAGACTTTTGCTTCTAATTCGGCTAATAAATCAATTCTTATTGCATGTTCCTTTAGAGTGATTCGTTCAAAAATATTACTTCTACTGTATGATATAGCATTTATATTTAAATGTAATTTATATTTTTAACAGAAAATATATTTATTATAATTAAATTATAAAAATAAATCTATAAATATAGTTATTTCTTGCATTAAATTTTTAAGAAATTTGTCAGATAAACTGTCGTATCGCATAAAGAAACGCGAAATGATCGATAAAAAGTAATTTTCCTATTTTATTTAATTTTATGAATGCGTTTGTTTATATCATAAAAAATATTGTTTAATACGTATATTTAAGTCTATATTCAACGTTTAAATTAATGTAATTTCATAATTTAATGAAAAAACTTTTAGAACTATAAAAAAATTGCTAATAAAATTTATTGGTCTTGCAGTTATAATACGAAATGAAAGGATTTTTAAAAATAAAATTTCGTTTCGCTGATTGATTAGTGATGATAAACGTAATAAAGAATGGACGTGGTTACCATAAATTCAAAATTCGTAGAGATTCAATTTTGAATCTTTTTATTGTAACTTCAAAATATTAAAATTATAAACGCAGTAACAATAAGAAATATAAATTTTAACAATTTTTATTATTAAAATTTATAGAAAATAAAAGTATGAATAGTGTTTAGTTAGTTATTAAAAGATATATTTAGTCAAATAATAAAGAAAGTTATTCTTTCAAACAAGATTGTTATTATCGCCTCCAACCATATAAACCTCAATTCTCCGAAAATGCAATATTGGCCAATCTCGGATACTTCAGGACTGGTCATCAAGTAGATATAGAATAGCTTTCATTTATACAATCCATATCGCTTCCTAGCAATTACAGAAAGGGACTAACCTACCAAAAACTGAGATTTCGATGCTTTATTGATGATACCTTATAGAAATTTTGAGCTGTAACTATCTTATATATATAAATACCAAAAGATTAAAATATACTGTATAAGCAATGATTAAAATTGATTCTTAAAAATATATCTTTTCTAGTAAATTAATACAATTTTTCATATAAATTGATTTTTGATATATTGGCTTTAAAAAATTATAATTATAATATTAAATTAATTGTAAATAATAAAATAAGGTATGTTTGAATCATAATTTGTCTCGATTATTTATAGATATGAGAATGAATGTGTCTACGAAGGATCGAGGAATGGGTTGCAATCTTTTCTTCGTTTACATATTCGTTTATTCTATAATCAGAAGTTATAATAATTAAATGACTGGCTTCATGAAGAAAGATACGGTCTAAACCAATATATCTCCTCTTACGCATAGGGGAAGGTTCGGATCTTATCTATAGATCTTGAATTTGTTTTTATAATTTCTACGTTAGAAACTTTAATTTAGAAAATTTTAAATATTTATAGTGTAAATACATTCGCTTTAAAAATACATAAGAATAATAAATAAATGTAAAATCTACTCAATTTATCGGAAAATTTAATCAAGTCTTTAAGTTCGATCATTATAAATTATTAATGTAATTACTTTTAGAATATAACATGCAATGAAATAAACATAACGTTATAAAAATTTATACACATATTTTTTCCTGAAAAAAAGCACTAATTTAAAAAAAATCAATTGAAATTTTCAAAAAGAATCAATATCAAAATTTATTAACAAAAATTTTTGAGACGATATAATGACATTATCTAATAACTTTTTATTTGTTATAAAAAAAATCCTCAGCGTCTTAACAATTTAATATCTAAATCTCATAAGGTCGCAAATTTAATTATTTTGTACTTGAAATGTATTACGCGTAGAAAATTAATTTATAATGTATTTGATTCCATAAATAAGTTAAAAATTGCAAAAAAATTATACAAAATCTTTTTCGTATTATATTTTAAATGGTCAACCGCAGCTCTCTGATTGAAAATCTAATAATAGTTTCTTAGAAAGATCTATGTTTTATTTTATTTTTTCTTTAATTAAGCATTGAGTTAGTCAATAAATTAAGTTTATTTTCGACAAGTTTGAAGAATAAAAGCTTTTTTCCCCCTCATAATTTTTTATGCGAGATATTTATTATAGTTTATTTTATTAACAAAATCATTATAATTTCATTAGGAAATACTTTTTTATGATTTAGAACTTTCAATAAAATTTTATTGTTCATAAAAATAAAGCATTAATTTTCAAGAAATGAATATATGTATATGCACTTTAAATTTTATTTTTAAATTGTTTAAAAAAAGGTAGGGATTGATATTTTCTAGCTTTAGATGAAGGTAAGAAAAGTAATATCTTCTCTACAAAGTCGCAAAAAGATTGGAAGAAGTAGGAATATAATCTATGTTCAAGAATAGGTGCGCTCGGTTTATTTAGTCGATAGAAAATGTACTAATAGATGTGTGGGCCAAGACAGCACTCTACTTTATGGGAGTTTGATCCAAGGATTTTCTTCAACATTGGATTGAAACAGAGAATCAACCTATCTTCTACAGTTTCGAGTTGGTGTGGAAAAATAAATTGTGGGAACTACAACACAGTTTCTAAACTAGAAGGTAGTAGTCGAATAGATGCAGTTAGTAAGGATTTTGAAAACTTTGGAATCTCTATAATGGAGAAAGTTTGCTTTTCTTCCCCTCTCCTCTCCTCCATTCACCAACATTCTGAAATCTGAAGCTTTATATAATATTAATCCAAATCCAACTGAATAGATCCTATTTAACACCCAACCATACAAAATGATACCGAGTTATAGTTTCGATAAATTTTGCAGACATGTCGTTAAGAATTAAATATAAGTAAACATTATATATGACATCTTGACTGAAAGATTGATCAATTAGCATAGGTCACGAAAACATTTAAAATTGCCTTAGAGAATTTATGACTAGGGATTTCTGCCTAATTGCAATGTAATCCATGCGTTTTACTTTCCATCACTAATGATTCTCCATAGCCACTAAACATTTATATTGTCGTTTAAAATATTGTAATTTTGAAAGTGTTTTTAATGTTTAATATATTACATAAAATTATGAAATTGGTTGTAATATAAATACTGTATATACATTTTATAATTAAACAAGAGATTTAGCGTTAGATTTAAAATATTTTACATAATATAAATATATAATTTTTAAAATGTAAATTCTAAAACATTAACTCTCACTATTGGATATGAGAATTTTTATATTATTTTTTTAATAGTTTAATAACAAATATTCTTTGTTTACGACTTATAAAATATATATCTTTTGTCGTTAAAATGATATAAAAAATTATTATATTTTCTGTATAGTTTAATAATTAAAAAATGTCTAAGACACGTAAAAACTTAAATTTTTTTTACTGATTTTCATGTAAAAATTCTTTGTATGTAAGCTTTTTGTAAGAACAAATTAAGTTTAAAATTTTTCAAAATAAACTTTAAAATTTTTTAAATCTTTAAATTCTTATTCAGATTTACTGAAGATAGGATAATTTTCGTATATTACAAGATAAAAACATTTTTTAAAAGAATGTTATAATATCTTTATTGATTTTTAAATAAGAAGTAATAAATTTTTCATCAAAAAAAGCAATATTATTCAAAAGTAATATTTTAAAAATTCAAGTTTTTATAAAATATATGTATTAACACCATCGTTTTATTTATTTAAATATAAATTACTTAATATAATTAAAATCAAAATTAACTACTTTTATTAATTCTATATCTTATAGTATAAAAATTTTACACTGTTTTATTTAGAAAATAATTATTAATTAAGAATAAAAACATAGATAAGAGTTCATTAGAAATAATGAGAATTCTTCTTTTTAACTTTCACGAAATACTATTAAATGAATGTAATTTTAACGTATTTCCGCGAAATAAATCGACCTGAATAAAATTTTTGCTTAATAAAAATATTTGCAAATATTTAAAAAATAATTTTTAAAAGTATATTTACGTTTAGTAAAACCATAAATTTATTAAAATAAGAAAAAAAAATATTAAAATTACATAAAATTTCAGTCAAATATATTAATAATTTAGGCTACTAAAAATTTTGATAGTAACACTTAATTATATAGGAAATTAATATTTAAACTGTTTTTCTTTTAATTCATAAACTTTAAAATAATTGAAATATCTTATCTTATAATAAATTATAGCCAATGAATATAAACTCACTTTTTTATTTACTCTAATAATTTAAAAGCATTTAAACTTAAAAAATAACTTTAAATATTGTACGGTAAATTTAAAATTTGAATCATTTTCTTAAGAAAACATTCTGAAATTTTAGAAGAAACCAATAGAAACATTAAAAAATAAATTAATTAATATTTATATTTATTATAAATAGTTTTTTTTTATCAAAAATATAAGTAATATACATTGCATTAATTAAGTTCATTTAAGTTGTGTTAGAATCATTAGAGGTAAAATATGGATTTCATTTCAGATGTGCTTCTAACATTTTACGGAATATTATTATAAAGGTACAAAAAAGGAAAAAAATTCTCATTGTTCATTTGCTTGAAGTGATTAGTAACAAGTTAAAAAAATGTTAGAAAAAAGAAATTTGCTCTTCCATCAGAAATTAAGAATATCTGTCCCCGGAGGCTGATTTTCGCCGATGTATGCAAATTGCTGAAACAATATTATTCTTAAAGACGATAGTGCACTGCCTGAAATAAATTGGACCAGTTTTACATTCACTAATTTTGTAATTGTGTTCCTTTCAACATTTTTTCGTTCTTTCCCCTTTCTTTCTTGTTTCTAGGAGGAAAAAAAGTAAGTTTTGTGTCCGATATCCAATTATATTTCCGATAGGGATTGAAATACTCGTACAGGGACATTAATTGGTGTTGAGCCCAGAGCCCTGTCGGGCTGCCATAATAGATTATGTAACATTTCCTAACGAGATCATTATGGCGCCGTAGGAAAGTAATCAATCTTCTGACATGCAAGAAAACTTTCTCATTTTTTCTTTGTATTTTTCTATGTTTTTCTACGAAATCTAACTTTTAGACTACTAAAGTGATCGTACTATAAATCATAGGAAATGTAGAGGTAATCGATTGTGCACCAAAACTATTGAATCAAATTTAAACGGTTTCTTTTATGTACAATTCTAGTATATATATATACATTTTTTCTTTGTTATCTTTAGAAAAATACATTTACTTCACTAAAACACTTCCATATATATAATTTGATTTTACAACATTGATCAATATTTACTTTAGTTAGATTTCATACCAAATAAGTAAAGTAGTAGTTTTTTTACGATAATTTTATAAAATATTTGCATAAAAATATTTTATTAATCTAAAACTTTTAGTAAATGAATAGTTTTTTTAAAAAATAAAATTAAACCATAAAATTTTTAAATCCAAGTATTTTTTTAGATTTACGCTTCGATATCATTTATAAAAATACTATTTTTAGTTATATTTTTTGATAATTTTCAGAAAAAAAGCATATTTTATGTAGTTGGTCGTTCAACTGCTAGATTCACGCAATTTTTATATTAAGCTTATATATTAAATTTTAAAGCAAATACTATCTATGCGTGGGGATTAGCTACAATGATATCTCATCAAGAACTTTGCATGGGTGACTCTCACGATACTTTAAATATTTATGGTTTGGGAAAGACCTACATAGAGAGGTGACAACATTCGGTGGTTTCATTAGTAGACCACTTTTCATTGATCTGTCTGTTAGCATCACTATCGGAAGGAACGGTTCATTTCCCAACTTATTTCCAGTTAAGTCGCCAGTGAAACATCCGAAGGGTTCCCCTATCATTAACAAGATACTGCGGCTATTCCAATAACTAATTAACTGCTTCATTATCCTTTCATTGCCTCATAATGGCAAAGACAATACGTTGCTACGAGGAGAGTGACAATCGAGTCGAGTCCCAAATGGGTGACACAGTTTTGCTACTTCCAAACCAATTTCCAAAATGTATTCTTTTACAACTTTTTATTCTTCTCTACTCTTTCATTAATTATTTACTTTCAATTGGATGCTATACTTTTATATTATTACTATTATCTTTCTCGTCGTCATCATCATCATCAGATGAAGGAAACTGCATATTGCGAATTACTCCACGAAAATAGGAAATTTAATAATTTATTACTAGTTTTTATTTTAGTAAACATACACACATTTATTAAAATAATAAATTATCTAATTAAATAATAAGATTTTTAGTACATTCTCTACATATACTAATTTATCACCGTAATGAAACATCACTTGAATCATTTTATATTGAATAAATTAATAATTTTTTAAATAATAAATAATCTTTATAAAATTTCTACTGAATTAAAAGATTTCTGGTTGCATATGCTTTATAAAACTATTGGATTCATCTCTCATTACAGGCATAACCTATAATTGTTTGGATTATGAGTTAATTAAAGAAAATTTGTTCTTTCTAAAATTATATTTTTTTTTAGATTTTAAATTTTTTACAGGAAAAAAACATAATTATAAATGTAAAGTTAAGTACTTTGTCAAAATTTATAATAATTAAATTGAATAAACATGTATATACACGTTGTAACACATAATTATTTACATATTTACGTGTTAAATTTGTATATGTTTATAATTTTATTTGAATTTTTTCTGCGTAATTGTAAGTTACTATTTTTTCAACGTAATTTTCATTTAACATTTTAAAATTATTTAATTCAGAAATTAAAAATAATTAAAGTTATATATTAAATACGGCACTTAAAATTTTTAAATTAAGCAATATAATTTAAATATAACAATACTCTATTATAAAATATTTGTAAAAATTTAAAAATATATTATAAAATTCATTTTTATTTTATAATCTTTCATCATATTTAAATTGCATATTATATATATTTAGTCATTTATTTAAATTAACATCGCTTTAAATTTTATGTAATATAATTTTTTAGCAAAATAAAAGAAAATATAATTTTAAAAATCCTAAATAAAAATCATATAAAATTTAAATAAAACTTGCTTTAAATTAAATAGGCATTATAAGCATTATACTATTTATAAAATGTCTGTTTACATATAAATAAATGTAAATTTTTTGATTATTTTTTATATATCTTTTATAATCAAATGTGTAATCGAAGCCAATTCTCATACATTATTCTCATAACAATAATTTGTTTCGCTAACCTATTACTTTTCTAAGCTATTATGTTTTGTATCTGGATAACATAAAGCAATAATATTATCCAGACTCAGAACATAATAAATAGAAAATGCCTATTAGTGTAATGTAATGTTTCAATCATATTTATGGGTTTGTTTCGGATGTTGCTATTTCCTCATTTTGCTGATATCATTTTTATTGTTTATGTTCATTTCTGATAACTTTTTATTTAACATAATATCTTTACATTGTTTAAGAGGTTTAAATATGAATGATTTTTGAAGAAGAAAATTAAATCAATGTTATGTTGAAAGAATTATTAATGACAATTACGTGGAAACTGATAATTTACCTTGTAAAATTAAGAACGAAAATTATAAAATTGTGTAGATTTTACATGAAAGTTACATTTGAAAAATAGTAAGTGAAAGTTACGTTGATAAGTTGGTAAATATAAAGTACCCTAAAAGGACGGTAAATAACGGTTACGTTGGAAAAATTTCTGTGAAATTATATAAATAGCAAAAGAAAATTGCGCTGAAAAGAAATGGTAAATAAGAATTATGTTAGAAAAATTTGAACTAAAATTTTCATGAAAAAAATGCCAATAAAATGATTTCGTCAATTTAATGTTCATTTTTTAAAGTTATGGATAAAAATAATTACTCAAAATGAACAATCCTAGTGTAATAATTATCTGTTTAAGTAGTTATTATGATTTCGAACAAAAGTCATAAAATTATATAGATTGTAAATGAAAGTTACATTTAAAAAACAGTAACTGAAAGTTACGTTTATAAATTAGTAAATGAAAATTACCATGAAAGAACGGTAAATTGTCATTTATCTTTGTTTTAGGGTAATTTAATACATACATTTAATATATATTATAATGGTATCAGTAGTCTTTTCTTTCCTATAATCTGAGCTATTGTTAGAGCTAGAACAATATTAGCCTTTCAATAGTATAAGGGGGCAGGATTATGAAGGAAACATAAGAAGATAGCCAAAAGGTCCAGCAGATGCGTCTAAGATCAGAACAAATCCCTTAGAGCGATTACGAACAAATAGTTGATTTCGGTGGTGTTTTGTTCCTGGCTAGAAGCACACCTGATGGTGGTGTCTGTGTGTAGGTCAGAGCAGAGAATCGATGCATTCCCGACAGGGGTATAAATATAAGAAGTGACCTCTAATAGCTTACTGGTGTGTTTGGCCTGCCAGCTGTCCCCATGAATCCGATTTATTTCTCTGATCGATGACAGGAAGCTAGAAGGATAATGAGAATACATTTGTTAAGCTCAAACTAATTAAGGTTTGTTGATGATTTCGGTCGCATAATGGACTCAGAGTTCCGAGTTGGCATTTAAGTGGATTTCCGCAGATTTGTGTCTAAATCTCAACACACTTACTCCAAGTCATCCGAAACTCTTAAGAGATTGTACAAGCTTACTAATATTTGTCATGTTGGAAGTTTGTCTTTATGTAAAATTCGAGTAATATCTTTCGTTCATAAATATAAATTAAGAAATAAATGTCTCAACAGGATTTAAATTAATTGAATTTTACACTTAAAATCTTTTTCCATTTTTAAAATAATGTAATTAATAAGAATATAATGTGTATCGAGTCACCAATATCTCTTCTGTTGAAATTAATTTGTGTAATATTTGTATGGTTTTTTATTTCTAATTAAGGAAATTATATTCTAGAATAATTTTAAAGGATTTTCTTACTTAATTCTCAACGTTGAAAATTATTATGTTTGTATTTTCTATAATTTAATGAACAACTTTACTTTTGTAGCACACAATAAAGAATCTGTGTAGTTACATTAGTAATTACTTAAGAATTCTTACAACTTATGAAGTAAAATTTGAAATGTTTTAAGATCTTTCTAGCTGCATAATAAGTTATTTATGTACAATTTCCTTCAAAGAAACAAGAAAATAATATACTTCTACAGCGGAAAAGGATTATATACAAGTAATAAAGATGATAACTTTGAAAGAAATTCTCATTTTTGTTGCTTGTTTTACTTATTAAAATTTCATAAAGTTTCTCAATTTGAATAAATGTATTAAAATTTAAAAATTAACTATAGATATGCAGCAATAAAATAACATTTTTCATCTTTTTAGTTATTTTATTTTGATGTTATTACTCATTTCAGATTACATCACTTTAAGTTTATATATATATAATTAAAATTGCATTTATTAAAATATGCATTTATTAAGATTGATATATAATCTTAATAAATGCATATTTTAATTATTTAATTTATAATTATGTTTCCTAATTATCTAAGGAAGTTTAAACGATTAATAATTTAATTAATTGCAGAATTATATAATATACATTTAAAGTTATTTTCTTTATTATGATAATTTTAAAAAAAATCAAAACTTTAATTCCATTCTGACAATTTCAGAAAAATCATTTCTTGTTTTTTTAATAAAAAAATATTGAACTGAGTATCGATATTTTAAAAAATACAATAGTTTTACTTAATTTTTTTATACATTTTCTCAATATTTTTCCATTCACTTGCAAGAAAATGTCACTGGATAAAGAGCTCAAAGATGTAAACTTAATACGTTTTGTAGTTAAAAAAAACAAAAAATAAGTCTTTTAATTAAAACGAAAGTAACATTGAAGAAAAGAAAATTAGTGAATATTTTATCTTATTAACATCAATATGTTTACATTAGAAAAGATCATCTTTAATTATCTCATTCAAAACAAACCACGAGTATGTACAGTAAATTGCAATTAGCGCACATTTTCACCTTTTATGTAAACTAATTTAAAAGTCACAGAGTAAACTCCCATCGCACTAGTTGATGAAAGAAGTGGCTTGGATTCATTTCCTTAACGTCTTCCCGTGTTGGTCATAATTAAAACTTTCTCGGAAACTACACGTGACAAATATTAACATGGCCATCATCATTACTAGTGATGAGCATTGTTTGCATTGGAGATGTAACAAGTACTTATTATAGTCACTTCATCAAATGAGACTTTTATTATTATATTCAAAAATAGCGGGGAAAAAATAATAATAAAGTTCGAGATTTGGTTAATGAGAAAATGCATTTAAAAACAAAACAATTTTAGTATAGTTATTCATTGACAATTTTACCAAAAAAGGAAAAAAAAAACAGCAACTTTGGTAGAATGTTACTGATTTTAGTTAAGAAATTCGTCAAAAAATTAAGGTGGCATAAATATAGTTAATCATTTTAAAGACTAAATTATTCTCTTATTTTATAACCAATCGTACGAGCCGAACCAAATTTTTTAAAAATAAAAACTGCTTAGTTTACGATTTCTATTTACAAGTACTCCTAGAACATGCTATACGACATTAAAGAACGGTTAACTGCCTTTTGGGCCATCCTATATATATATATTATATACACATAATTTAAAGTTTAAGTTTATTAAGTTATTGAATAATATCAAAAATTGGTCAGTTATGAGTCTTTGATAAGCTGGAACTAAAACAAAAGTTTATTCCAATTTATTCGGGACTGTAAATATCATTTTTGTGTGTTTTTAGATTTATATAAAAGTTTGAAAATTCTATTATATATAATAATTATGATTAAAATTCTTAATTAATAATAATTTAGATTCATATAAGAATTAAAAATAATTCAATTTTTTTTTATAATAAAATATTTATACACTTTTTTCCCAAGCATCTTGAGATTTCACAGAATTTCTAATAATTAACAAATATAATTAAAATAATGTTTTAAAAATGTATTTTAGAATAATTTATAAAGTCAAATATTAAATTTTTAATTATTTTAGTTTTTTCGCATAATGAAAATATCTATTTTATAATTGTTTTTAAGTTTTATAGCATTAAATTGCACTTATTCGTTTCTTTAACGAAAAAAAAAATACGATTTGTAAACTATTTAAATTATGCCTAAATTTTTAATATTTCTTAATATTTTATAAGCAGAGTGAATATATGTTATTGAAGAACAAATGAAAAGATTTATCTATATTTAATTTTACGTTTAATAATCCTACCTTTGCTATTCTTACTAAACAATTAATTTAAATCATAAACACGATAGTAAAAATAGAATAGAAGAGAAATTTATATCTTTACTTTTCTTACCTGCAAACTTAATGGCAATAAACCATCAAAGATTAGAGGAAAATACTAAAATTGACAAGATAACGATAAAAATTAACTAAATAATTGTATGATTCATCAAATATTAATTAAAAATTGATTAATGTTAATATAAAAAAATTAAAGTGGAATTTAAATTAAGCTATGAACATCCTGTAAAAAAAATCATCCGATAGTTTTCTAGTGATCGATCGGAATTCTTAAATTTTTCAACTTGAATTTTTGCTGAATCGAATCGAATGATGATTTCCTATAGGAGATCTTATCCTGATCCGTCGATCTTTACGTCAATTCAACTCTTTTCAATCGATTTAATCTATAAATAGTTTATAAAAGTTGGATCAACTCAATTAGAAATTAAATGAAATTTTCTTAGCATTTTTGTAAGAAAATTTTATAATTGTCATTGTTTTTTATGTCTTTATATACTTTTTTTTTCTCTTCATAATGTTGTACTTTGTACCTGTTCATAAAACACACGCTACGATATCACAGAGTGAAGTGTATATGCTTTAAATGCCAGCACTTTCTTTTGAGATAACCAACAAAGACGAAAATAGTTTGAATAACACGTCGAAACAAAATTCTTTTAACATTGCCTGAACATACGCACCATTAATTTAAAAGAGATGTACTGTACTAAGAAAAGAATATTTTTGACTTTATCTTCTAAAAAACTAACTTCTTTACATATATAAACTTAATTTTTTCTTTGAGATTCCTATTTTTAGAATTAGCCTAATGTGTTTTAATTGTTTTTCTTCTTACTTCTATTATATAGAAACATAATAATATTCTAGCGCTGCAGAGCGTAATACATAGAGAAATTTAAAAAAAAAATAAAGCTTAAAATCGATCATTTTAAAAATTATTTTACGAGTTTTAACTTTTGTATAAGATATTCTTTAAATGTTTTTACATAATGCTTTTTATATAGAGATATAGCAATATTCTAACGTACAGAATGTGATAGACAGAACATTTTCAGAAAATATAACTTATTTTAACAATAACTTTTTATTATTTTAAGAATTTAACTTCGTATAAAATAATCTAGGATATGACGTTAAAAAACTTATATAATTAATTATAAATATTGTATTTTAAGCATTAAATATTATATTAAATAGATGCTTACTTACTATAAGTTGGTTATGATGCATTACAAGTGCATACAGTTGATAGACTTCAAGTAAGCAAAAATTGGTTTTAAAAAAAGAAATATTTAATAATGAACTTGAAAAGTCTGCATTTTCAGCATGAACAACTTTTCTTTTCTTTTTTTAATTTTTATCTTCAAAATATGGCGTGAATTAAATCATGTTGAAGAAATGATATTGATTTTTTCAATACAATTATATACCATTATCGAATTATTGACTTTAAAAACGTTGATAACATTGTGAATGAAAATGCTGATAGGATTGTGAATTAAATTTTAAATTTGGTTTAGCTAAAGAATAAATTGGTGCGCTCTTGAAGTCGAATTCTTGTTCGATGCGTGACAGCTTTTGATAAGTTTTGGTTGGTGAGAAAAGAAGTAGATTTTCTGGTTTTCCATCTTCAGAATATAATTTTTTCTCCTCCTTCCCCAACAAGTTTAATTGCATTCAACAAAATGGAACAATTTTTCATCATGTGAATTTTATATCGAATTTTAAATTTTGTCATCTGTTAAATGTATAAAAACTTTGCATTTCTAATTATAATTGAATTATTTTTTATATGTAATCATGTACTTTACTCATGGGAAATTTCAAAATTTTGGCTATTTCTTGTTCTAAGATTGGATTAGGATTTGCAGTCAACCTTGTCAACTTGACTACATGCTTTGTTGTGACTTTATATGGCATTCTCTTTGTTTTCGATTTACTTATATGTACTGCTTGCCTGGATGGAATCTCTTTTATCTTTCTTCAATCTTGATATGTGTTGTTTACTGACAGATATCCTTTTCTTCTTAAGATCCTTTACAGTGATTGTATATCAATACTTGAGGTTTTAAAAGGCAAACATCTAAACCATTTGTTTACGTGTTTGGATGTTTTTGCTTATCTTTTAATGCAAATTTTTTCTACATTTAAGCAAATTGTAGTTTGATTGCTGTTAATTTATATTTCGTATTAATTTTAAATATTTAATTATAAAAGTAAGGTTGTAGGAAACTTTTCTGTTAAAATATTAATTAAAATAAAATATTTCATATAATATTTTAAAGCATATTTTTATAAAAATTTTATTTTAAATCCTTAATATTCTATAAATATTCTTAAATTCCTACAAATATAATAAACGTAAGAATATAGGATGTAGAAGAATGAGAAATATTAGTGAAAGCAAACGCCGAAGAAAGAATAAAGGATAAATTTAACAAATTGAAAAAATTTTCCATTTTGATTTTATAGATTGTTATAACAATAAATTCGCATTTGAAAAATTAAAATATGTCTTAAGTCTACACTAATTACTTTAGATCCTTTTTAGAGAATTGAAGTTTTGTTGCTTACGTTGTTTTCATTGCACAATAATTTGTAAAATTAATTAATAAACAGATGTACAAATTATTTATTAATTTATGTAACGCAAGTCTGAATAGATTTATAAAATTAAGTGAACTTATCTGGGCTACAGCTAAGCCAGACAGCAATGTGTCTTTTAAAGGAGCCAGTATGAAATATGAAAAGAGTAGTAATTATAGAGACTAATTCTATTATTGAATAAAATTCTTTTAATAATTTAGTTATAATGTAATTAACAAAGTATAAAGAATAAAAATGAATATTTATTTTTAAAATTTCATTCTTAAATTTAATAAATTTTCCAAATATCACTGAAAATCTTTGATTTATTCCTCACCCAAATAAAGTACTGTATATACTTTACTTCATTCGTTAAATCTAATTGGATTTTTGATTATTTTTAATATCAATTAGATTAAATTAATCAAATAAGTTGTATTTTAATTGAGAAACTGATCAGTAATAATTATTCTTTCATTATAATAAATTCTAAATGAACGTTTTACGAAAATTAATTTTTTCTTTCTCGAAATGTTCTAAAAAGTTGTCAGAAAATTAATTTATAGATTTAGTATTTTACACGCATCTATTTATATTTTTAAATGCATTATTAATCTTTTCTATAATTAATTCCCATTCATAATAACGTCATTCTCTTTGTATTAAACATCAACTAAATAATTATCCTGTATAAAAAGAGAACTTTTATTATCATTTAAATCAATATTAATATTCATTTTATTTCAATTCTTGTTAATCAACCTTATGAAACGTGAAACAAATTTAATCGCCTATTCTGAACATTGCATTACATATCATATATCATTCTGTACATTTATGTTCAGTAACAACTTTATAGTGTTATCAAAGTTGTAACAACTGCATTTCAATAAGGAATGTTAAAAGTAAAACTAGGAATAAAGTCATAGAAAATTTACGAACAGTCATAAACAGTTAAAGAACTTGTATTATAAAAAAGGAGGTGTTTGGTAATTCTTAAATCATATAACTTATTACGTTTCCAAGTGAAAAAAAAATCTATTCGAATCACTGAATAATAAATAGAGTCGCGATTTTTATTATGTGGGGCTTGTTTCTTTTAAAATCTAAATATCATCAGAAACAAGTGAATTGAATAATTTACTAACGTCACTTCGCTAGACTTTTTTAATATTTGTCGAATGTAGTAACTTATTTATTGATACTATATACTTTCTATGGATATTTTGAATTTTATTCCTTTAAAGTTGAATAATATATTTATTTCTTTATATAATTTTAAATATTTTATAACATATGTAAAATAATTTACAATTTATTTTTACTGTTTCTGATTTTATTTTATTTATTTTCTTCTATTCTGATTCTCACTTTTTGTGTAAATAAATGAGTTTCTATTGTGTTATTGAGTATAAATTATTTTAAAATAGTATTTTGGATGTTACTAAAAGGACTGTTTGTAAGTTTATATTAGTTAAGATATTTTTATATAATAAATAAAATTACAACTTCACTTTTGATATTTTAAATTTGCATAAGAAACGTAAAGCATCTCCAACCACAATTTGTTGATAATATAGGCCTATATTTTCTATGGATATTTTGTATTTTATTCGTTTAAAGCTGTATAATATATTTATTTCTATATATAAATATAAAATTTTAAATATTTTAGATATATTTACTATTTTAGATTTTATTTTATTTATTTTCTATACTTTCATTATTATTCTCGTGGTTAATAAATATCATTTGATTGTGTTAGCGAGTAAAATGATGACACTCATATAATATTCTTAAAGTCATTAAAAGATTTATTCAATAAATTTATATTAATTAAAAAGTTTCGTTTGATAATTGATGTTATATCTTCACTTCTGGTAAGTTAAATTTACATTAACTAGGTATAAAATTTCCAATCTAAATTATCCTATAAAATAATTAAAATATTTATCATTTAATAAAATATATAAATATTTACAATATAATATCTTATAAAAGAAAATTAGATATTATATAAAGATATTTCAGCATATCTTTCTGTAACAGATAAAAACAAAAAGTATAATAACCAACTCTATTTCCACTCCACATAACATAAGAATCAGAAGAAAAAATTCCTTCTTCCAATTTCTAACATCAGAAAATAAAAAGGGATTGGATGTATACAGCCTTATGTTAGGTCGATTTTTCTCTGAATCTTTCACACAAAGTTCAACGCCGCCTCCTATTGTTACCTGTTTTACGTGATACAAGGAATAGTGATCATCTTTCTACATCTAACCTGTTATTTTTACACGCAAAGTATAAACCAAGTTATATACTATAACATCAGAGCTTTCTTTGCCATTGTTTGCACTCTTTTTATTCACATCTACACCTTTTAACAAGTTTTCTGACCAAGATCTAACTACCTTCTTTTGCCTTTCTTTGTTTCTATAGTCACCTAAGATATAAAAATTTATGTCACGTCCGTGTTCGTGCATGCTTCACGTGTCACGTATTTTTCCTTCCTAATCTAAGAGACGGAAAAAACGGTTTCAGGTGAAAATCTTCTAAAGAAACATGTATAAATGCATTTTAAATTTTCATGCGATCAGACGTTATTTCATCCAAATTTAAGAGCTATAAGTGCACGAATGTTTAAAAAAACGCATTGTTTCTTTTGAATATACTAAAAAAACCAATTCCGGAAGATAAAATGCTGATATAAAATATCTGTTCTACATTAGAAACGCTATTTTCTTAGGAAAATTTCTAAGAATATCTTTGTATATAGCTTTTTTTCCCTGCTCCACTTTATCATTAAATTCCACAATTTTTCAGTAATTTATAATTGATGATAGGTAGGCACCTTTGTCGACTGTGACTTCGCTAATTGTTTAACTCTAGGAGGGAAGTGATGTTGGGTCCAGTAATCCTGTAATTTCGACAATTACCGGTGAATGACCATGCCAATTGGTGAAATTAATACGTAGTCATTCCGGTAGACAAACGTAGAGTCGGAAAATGACCTAATGTGTTTGTCATTTGTCACTGGCAGCGGTAACTTATATATATAAATGGCTGAAACTCGTGAGAGATTATATGTTAATTTTATGTCTGTTGTTAGAAATTCAAAAGCTTTTATAGCAAAGTTTCAAATAATATTTTAAAATATTTATAATATTTTTGTAAGAGATTTATTATAAAAAATTAATTTTTGTACCGATACCGATAAAATATGAGAAAAATCATTTAAAATTTTAAATTTTCTTTCGATTTAATATTCAATTTTTAATTCTTTTAAAATGTCGAAGTAAAATTTTAAACGTTGTCTGATTTTTATGTATCTTAGTGCATGAAATACACGGCTATTCATAATATTCGGGAGTTAGAGAATGTGTTTTGATTACGAGTAAGAGTTGATCTATCCATTAATGAGATGTTTTAATAAAAATATAAAACATTTAGCAAAGATTGTAGGTCCGAATCCGTACAAAAAGTACTTTTTCAGTTTTGCTTTGCTCTTCTGTATTGGATTATGCTTTATATAATAATTTTTCAACTTTGCTTATTTATATATTAAAAATTAAGGAATTTACAGCTTTATAAATAATTACATATTTTTATAATAAGTTTAAATTTTAGCTATAAAGTTTCCATGAATTTTCTACCAATTAATGATAATTAAAATCCATGGACATGTTGCTAAGATATTTCTACTTTGATTTTTCCTGAAAATATTACTAAGACATTTCCTCCTATTTTACATATAAATTTATCAATTTTTAAATTAATTTATACATTTTTAAAATTATTTAGACAATAAACAACAATTTAAATATCCAATAATTCCGATTTAAATTTATGGAGTTCGATTAATTTCAGTTTATTTCAGCTCTAGTCAATGTTTCCTCCCAATTAGGTTTATTTAAATATATAATCGAACGTTTAAGAGCATTATCATAATAATTTAAATCTAATTATTGAATCGAATTACCATAGAATTAAAATAGTTGGAAATTAATTTAACAAATTAGAAGTCTTGTACTATTATATAACGAATATTATTATTCATTTGCCTTTGGAGAAAATTGCAAGATATATTTATAAAAAAAAATTATAGAATAATTGCATATAATGTGTCTACTCAATTTAATTAAAATAATTTTCAAAGGAGAGGAAAAACTCTTAAACAGCTTTATACAATTAAAAGTACTTACTAAATTAGTGCTTATTACGAAAATACTCGTTATAAATAATTAAATTTTTAAAAATTAATTATTTTTGGTTTGTCTGTTTGTCTATTCTCAATTTTCTCAAAAACTAAAATAGATACATCGTAAAAATTTATTTTAATGATTGTTATATACAAATATATTTGCAGAATTTCACGACGAATCTAATCATTTTTATGATACCCCTATTATTGAAATAATGATAATGTGATATCATATATGATATCAATAATAATATTGCATATACAATAACGTTAAAAAATAATTTTACGTTAAGATTTCCAAATATGGACGTATAGACATCCAAACGTTCTGTTTTATATAAAGTAAATTGGTAATATTTAGGGGAGACCGGGGCAACTTCGGCATGCGGGGCAAGTTTGTCAAGCGCTTTTTTTTAAAAACAAATTAAAAGGAGACTTTGGTTATAGGTTAGGCAGTTGAGTTTTATTGGTGGCTTGTTGAGTGTAGTGTTTTTATTGTTCTCCAACAAGCGTAGTTGAATTATCAAGCAAATTTTCATTTTCGTT
>NW_019384936.1:292476-294035 GCF_000671375.1 Centruroides sculpturatus | reverse complement strand
AAATATAATCTTAAATTAAATTATGATATTTAAAAAAAAATGTGATTTTTTAAGAGAAAGTGGTTAATTTTATTAACATAATCAAATTAAAGTTCTTATTAGGTTGTTTGAGAAAATCGATGTTTACGATTATTTGAAGTTTTATAGCGAGGGAATAATTAGTAAAAATAGTATCAGAATAATGGATATTTTAAAAACTTAATTAAATTTAAATAAAATATAAAGAAAATTATAATTTATTTATAAGAAAAAATATCTCTAAAAGCTAGAAGTAAATTGGTATTTAATAATGAAAATTGATATGTTGTTAAAGGTAAAAGAAGTGTGTTAATGTATTTATCTTTAGTATATAAAATCGGAAACATTTTGAGATAAAAGATTCAAGTTAAAAGAAATAACATGGGACCAGGTGAATTTGAGTTTGATGACCTGGATAATAGAGTAATTTAAACTGGATAGAAGAGCCAATTTGACTGTTCGTTTATCGTTCCTCGAATGCCTTCAGCTATTTTGTAAAATATTCTATGCAATTTAATGTTTAAAAAAATTTTAAATATAAAAAAAATTTGCATATATATTTTTTTAATAATTATTTAAAATGTTTCTTTGTATACAAATGATGCTGTTTTAGTAAAGATACAATATTCGTTCTTATTGAAAGTTTATTAAATGCATTGATATTTTACCCTTAAGCAATTGAATGTATATATATATTCTAATATGTCTATTGTCAACAATTGTCGGAAATTAGCTTTAAAATTTTGTCTTCATTTTCATCTGTTCAGTCGATATCGTTACTTGAATCAATTGATGCAAACAACATTGAACAAGGTTTTGATTAGTATAAAAATAAGAAAAAGAGAAATAAGGAACATATCTTGAGTTCGCTTGACGAAAAATTTAATTAGAATTACAATAAAATAAACTGCTCTTCCGTTAATATCGCAGCCAATAACATAAACGCTCTCTTTTCTAAAAGAAATTTCATAAAAAATTCAGATAAAATATTAAATTTCAAAATGCAGGACATAAAACAATGAATAATTATTTTTAAAGCAGATAATTGTAATATATTTCGTAAAATAAATTTAAAAAATTGTAAAATTGTCATATTTACAGGATGGTCCAAAAGTCAGTTAGCAATTGTAAAGATTAAATTGCTGTCTTATTCTAATACATTATTATTTACAAACTTTGCAAAAATTGCTGAATTGTTTGTAATGACAGCTACCTGAATTTTGGGCCACCCTATATATGTATGTATAGGCCTATATATATATGTATAATTACATGTACTGAGTAGATGAGGAAAGATATATTAAATAAAATAGACTTACACGATAAAAACTGATAAAAAATAAAGATTAAAGTTTTAAAAAATATAGAAAAATTATAAAATATTTTTGCCTTATTTAATCTATATTTACAATACATATAGTATAATTAAATCCTTACATTGTGATAAAGATAAGCATATTCAATTAAAGTTTTATTTCTATAGTTAAAATAATAAATTTAAAATATAAAAATAATTTATATAAATAAATATAATCTTAAAT
>NW_019384936.1:261927-289795 GCF_000671375.1 Centruroides sculpturatus | reverse complement strand
TAAATAAAAAAGATATAAAGGTATTTGCTTGATATTTATAGGAAAAGTATTATATATTTAATATACTTTACTATATCTGTATAGCTTTATTAATAAAATATTAAATTTTAAGTAGTTTTATGGCTTAAAAATATAATAAAATTGAAAATATTTGTAAATAAAATATTGATAATTATTTTTAGTGAAAAGTTTTCATTTAAATAAAATAATTTAATAATTTAAAAATGTAAATAAAAAGGTTAAAATTTTAAAATATATTAGCGTAGTTATAGTAGTGTTTAAAATATTTTACACCGTATTTACAGTCATTTAATAATAAATTTTAAAAGGAGAACATAATATGTTGTTAAAATACATATTTAAAATTTTTTAAATATGTAAGCTTGATAATGAACATTTAATATATTTATATGCCTTTTAAAAATCAAGATTATAAGAAGAATAAGAAAGAAAAAAATAAAATTTAAGAAGGAAAAAAAATGGAAAAAGTATATTTCAATCTTAAATTCTTTCTTTGAAGGATTTTTCTTATTTTCAAAGAAATCTCATGTAGAATTCCCTGATGCTTTTATTGTTTGGTCCTACGTTAGATGGATTGATGACTAAAAATACTAGCAGACTGTAAGATCTTTCTGTTCTCTTTGTTCTTTTCGTAACTATCGGATCTGCTATTGTCTTGTTCTTTTAGAAAATAGTCTCAAATAGTCTCGACGGCATGTTGTTCAGCATAGAAAATATCGAACTGTTGACTTTCAGGGGACATCATTGTCACATGGTTCTTAAGAAGCAACTTTCAAAGCAACAATATCGAGTAAAAAGAAATTAAAATGAAGAACACTGAAAAGCTTATCCAAATTTCTTTTTTAAGACGCTTATAAAAGAAAAAAAATTGTATTACATTTTAAAAAAAGGCTTTCAAAATTCGGTTCAATTAAAAGAAACTTAATGTGAATTTTCCGAAAAAATAAGGAAAAAAATTATAAATATTTTATTAGAATTAAATATATTTTCATTATCAACAAATCTATGTATATTTGTTTAGATTATAAATTCCATTTGAAGAATTTAATAATAACCTTAATTTAAATATAAATTATTAATTAAATTTAGAGATTTATCTCGATATATTTTTATCTCTTAAAAAGTAATGTATGCATGAATGCAAAAGCATTAACATTATAATAAAATTAAAATTTATTTTTAGTTTTTATTTAGTCAATAGTGCTAAAATTATTTACTTAGAAGTACATATAAAAGGTGACCTAAAAATCGGTTAACGCAGTTAATTGAATTTTTTAATACCTCGGTTAACGGACTTTTGGGTCACTCTGTGTATATAATATGCAGATATTGATCCAAATTATTGAGATGATTGCTTGAAACAAATTTAACGTTCATTCACGCTTTTTCACAAAAAATTACATTGTTCTCGTGGGGATTTTCATTAGTTTATAGTTATAAAATTGTACTTAAACCGTCTTAAATAGTTTAAGTTACTGTTTATAGCTTTAAAAAATCAAAATCGAAGTTTTCTAAACTGTTTTAATTATAAATAAATGGATAAACTGTGTTTTAATTTATTTTTCCACCAATAAAAGATCTTATCGTTAATTTTTTCCTTTTAAAGTTCTATAATTGATATTTAATTTCAAAATAAATATTAAAGAAAAATATAAATAAATGTATAAAAGCCTGTTGAAATAATATTTTTAAAGTACCGGTAATTTAATTTTATATAATTTTATAAAGAATAAAAATAAATAATGTATTTTATATAATGTAAATTTATGCGTTTTTAATGATTTAACGAATTTAAACCGAAACTTTTTGACCATATTTTCTTTAAAAAAATATTTCGAATTATCGTCGAAGTGTCTTTAAAATTATTTTTTTATTGCCCAAAATAAATATAAATAAAGTCTACAAAATGCTAATTATTCGCCACTCTAATTGTCTAAATAAAGGTAAAAGTAATTGCGATAAATAAAATTTCAGATTTAAGTTAAATATTATTTAATTATTTTAGAGCATTTAGTTACGTTCTATTTTTATATTTTAAAAGTTCAAATTTGAAATAAGGTACTCTGTTAATAATAAATCTAAAATGCTATATTTAAATACTTAAATTGCAAATATTATACCATTTATTGTTTAATGTGAAAAAAAAACATTAAATTGAATATATAGGCCTATAAAATAATTTCATTTAGTATTTAGAACGTTTTTACATCTACTGAAAGATAATGTTTTTTAATTTTTACTGTTTGTATATGTACTTCATCAAAAGCATTGCTAATATTCTAGCAAGGCTTTTGATGATCTTCTCATAGTTGATGTTCTAAGTTAATGAGGAAATGGAGATCTTCTCATTAATTATGGTAAGCATGTAATGATAAGTTGAAAATACATACTTCTTTACATCACACTTTCAACTTGATAATTTATTTCTTTTAAGTTGAAACTAGTTTCCGCCATAGTAAATGAAAAAATTATATCACACGAACTGTGATTAAATTTTAGTCTCTACCTAGTTAAAGAGACTGTAAATCATCAGTGAAACTTGAAAAATATAGAATAAAAGGGCATATATTCATAGCTGTAATGCCACACGATTATATCTTATAGTAGAAACAGAAATAGTAAGCTCTCTTCTAAACTTTCCTACTTCTACCGACCACGTGACTTTCTCACTCCTATTTAATATAGAGAAATACAAAGCTCATCATTTTAAGTTATTATGGAAAAGGATAAAGATGCAGTTATCCAGTTTAATTCCCATGAATATTAATTCTACCCTTTAAGGAAAAAAATTACATTCAAGAAGTTACTGCAAGATGCGAATGTAAAAATAATTCCAGTTACAACTAATAAAAGTTGAAGGATTAAGCATTCTTTCCATTTGAATTCATTGTGTTTCCTTAGTCTTGTATTTATTAGAAGGTAGAAAAATTTTAAAAAAGTCTAAAGTTTACTTCCTCATACGTTTATAATACATTCTGTTGCAAAAGATCTAATCGCAAACAGCAATGTAGTCAGCTGCATCTTGTTACGGCTAATGGAAATGAAAAATGTTGCCTTTACATCGTAGATGATTACGTTAGCTTCGCTCTGAACATTAGTGGAACTTTAATCTCATACGAGGTTGATGAAGTATTTTTTTTTAATTTTGTTTCTCTTTCTCAATTCTTCTTTATCTGTTCTTTACGAAAAATACTATATACGATGGCAAAGGCGGTTCCTTTATCAGGTACCATTCTAAATAGTATTGAATGAAAGCAAAAGATAATAATGAGTTGAAAGGATTTTCGTTGAGCCAGACTTGTTCCTGAATAAAATGTAATTGGAGATATGAATAAGCTCTTTCTACTTATCATTTTTGAACTTTAAATTAGAATTTCCTTTTCTATATTATTTATAATAAGATTTTAATACTAAACAAAAGAGTACAGATGATAATTTTCCTTCATTTCTATCTTCGTTTATTAAATTTCTATACGAGTTTCGTCGTTATCTCTAGAATCAGACTTGAAAATAAATATTAATTAGTAATCTGGAAAGGTTTATAATCTTATAACGTAGTTAAAGTTTAATTTCTCTTATAATTTTCTTTAAAATTTATAATTGATTGCTTAAGTATCAATTCGTATAGGGCGCGGAATTCTTGAACATATGGATAGATTATTATAATTTTGTAGCTTTGAAATCCTAATATCAACGTCAAACTAAAATTTTAATTTGTGTAAATATACGTCATGGCACATTGTTTATTTTTGTTATAAAAATTGTTACATTTAATGAACATTTTCCAGATGCTCTGAACATCCGAATATCATTCCTTTACAAAAGATGTAAGCAAATACTTTAAAATGATTCTAAATAAAAGAAACATATCATATGTAGTGTGTATATATATATATATAAAACGTGTTGACTTTTTGGCATTCTTACAGGAATTGAAATGAGTACAGAGTTTCCCTTGCATGAATAACTGTGATGTAACAACATTGCAGATCCTTCTTTCGACTCTGGAAACTATAAAGAAAAATCTATCTAAACTGATTCGTTGTCGTGAATAAAAGATATATATAATAAAAATATATATATTTGAAGACTGAATATTTTATTCTCATTTTCAGTTTTGAAACAAACCATTTGGTTCAATTTTTCTTTTTTTAATATTTTGTTTTTGGTGACAAACTTCTCTATATCATTAAGTTAATAGATAATAACCGATGACAAGAAGATTCGATGCAGAAGATAAAATACCACCATAAATTATTCATTGTAATTCTGTCAGTACAGTAAGAATGCTTTCATGTAAACAATCTCATTGTAGACTGATTTACAATCAGAGATATAATTCCGTTAGTTTCAAAGCATTAATTCTTACTGTCATTTGAGGTATTCAACATGTCATATTTTTACTGTCACACTTATCCTAGTTACTGAATAATTTTTGTGATAAACGATATAAGGTTAAATACTAAGTCTTTCAAAGACTACTATTTACATTTTGAATAAAGAGATGTCTTGAAAGATAATTAGTTTTCGCCCTTTTTTTTGCTTATCTACTTCATTATTTCGCTCGCTAAAGATGCGATGTTCTCTCTCCTCTTTCTCTCTCTTGTACTTTATTTAATTTTCGCATTATTTAAAGATTTTATTGATTCTTAAAACATTCTTATATAAAATACGTTGTATTTAATTAATTAAAAAAATTAAGATTTAGAATATACGATACATAATTGAATGACTACACTAAAGTTTACTATAACAACATCAATTATATAGAATGAACAACTTTCTATACAAAACTAAAAGAAACAGTTCTTATTTTTTATTCGTCAGCCCGAAAATTCCACTTGTCGAGAACCTTTCAAGCGACACAATTTGTTTCGTTTTGTGCCTTTCCTTGAATGACATACAATAGTGACCAGGACACGTTGGACAGAAGCCACTTTAAGAAGCTGCTTTCAGATAAGGACAGGTGGTTTGCTGAATCATTAGTAGCGAGTTACTGTGCACCATGTTTTTTCTCTCTTTTTCTAACATAAATGTGCTGAATTTATGTAGAAAATAATGATATCTATCATTTGTATAATTGCATGATTTAATAAGAAATTTTGATAGTTTTGAATCTATCAAAATTTCTTATTAAATCACGCAATTATATATAAATTAATCGTGTTTAAAGTAATGACTTATCTTAAGATTTTATAGTTTTTAAAGATATTTTAATGAATTTAAATAAATAAATTATTATTTTAAACCTTGTTAACGACATTTTAAAGAACGAACAAGTTGTTAGCTTATTTTTTATGAATGAAAATTCCATAGAAAAAAAAATGTTTTAAACTTTTTTGGCTAGAGTAGACACGCGTTCAATGGTGCTTGAAATGTTTGCAAAAAAGAATTTTGAAAAATAAAATTGCTCTACAAGAAAAATTGCCGTTTTAAGAATAAAAATTCGATCAAATTTCTTCACTATATAACAAGAGAAAACAATAAACCAATTAAATTTTTAATGAACAAACAATATTAATGATGACGTATATTCTTTTCTTATGTATAAAATTTTTAATTTTAGCCCGAAACTCAAAGAAAAAAAAATCTATTTTTAAAAAATAATATTCCTTTAATTGAATACCTTTTTTTTAATCAATGAATATTTTAGTTTATTCTAATTATCCTATTTGAACACGAGCCAAAAAGATGGAAGTTTTCAGGATTTTCTTTGCTTAAGAAACGAATGTTCAAGTAAAGAAAGAAAATCTCATTGTACGTTTAAGGTTTAACTACATCACTAATTGGAGATAATTAAATACTCACCTAAGGGCTTGTTTAGCCATCTCCTCTCCTTAAAGTAATTGACGACAAGTTTCTTCGTTGATCACTAGCAAAAAAAAAAAAAGAAAAAAAAAATGCACGTTGATGCTTATAAATAGAACATTTTCTGTCTAATCATGTATAAGAATGTAAGTAAATAATTTCCTCTCAATAATTTCTGTAGTTATTTATTGTGAAAACAAAATCTCTTGCTTTTATTATGTGGCATGTATCAACTTACATAGTGTTTATTTATTTTTTTTTAAATTTATTTTTCGGTCTTGTTTCGTTTTCAGCGTGCTTCTGACTAATGAGATAAACTGAATGCTTGTATCTGAGTAAATAATGACGCGGTGACGTTTAATGACCCGTTTTCTCTCTTGCGTGTAGTCAGACGAACAACTTCATTACTACCGTCATTAAATGTTGTCATCCATGAGTACATTGCATCAAATTTCCGATATTCAAATAGCAAACAAAGACATTATTGAATGTGTATACTCTTGGTGCATTTGAAACATGATGACCATTTTCGATCTATAAAAGAAATTCACCTCGTAAAATTATACTATCGAATATTGGTTATGCTTTTTTAGACTTCTTACTTAAAAATCTCTGTTATTCTACAGATTTAATACAAATACTTATTCTACTTTCCTGGCTGTTCTGTGTACAACATGGGAAAGTATTGGAATCGTGTCAAATTTGACCCTCCGGGTTTTTTTTTGCAAATCTCGGCGCTCAGAGATCCCCTGAACCCCGAATAAATAAAAATAGGAAAAAAATTCCGTGGATATGTATATATGTGTTTGTGTTGGCTCTATTTCGTTTAATATCTCAGGATGAGATAAAGATTAAGAAATGAAAGTTGGCATGGTAACTTGTATACAAAGGATATTGATGTTATTAAATTTTGTTGATTAAAGGTAGAGAAAGTAGGAAGATAGAAAGTGGATCATGTCTCATATCTCGAATGGGAAAATTTTACTCGTTATTGGTATTTACAATTTTTAAAAAACTCTTGTCTATCCTGAAAATTAAGTCTTTTGCTTTTTTATAATAATTAATAATATGAAATTTTATTTTAAAATAACTTATAACAGATGATACTACACACAATTTTAACTTACACAAAGTTATGTAACTCATGGTGGTTTCTAAAAGAGATTTGTATAGAAACGTAGACTTCGTTTATATATGCTCTCATATAGCAATTCGTTCTAAAATACTGAACATTATAGGATAAATTAACAATTTAATTTTACAGAAGTTATTGATATATACATAGATGAAAGACGATTTTCTCGAATTTTTGGATACATATTCGCAATAATTTCTTCTAATATTTCGTATATTCTCGTTGAAAATTCAATTTTCAATTTCTAACTTATTCTCTGAACATTCCCGTTGGGTGCAATATCCGGAAAACTTCCGCAACTTCCGGACTCGAAAGCGAAAGTGTATCTCATTTCCGGTTATGCACTAAATTTTTTTATCTCGAATATGTAAAGATTGAGTTGGAGGAATTCCCATCTTTAAAAACATTACTGCTTATTGTTATCAAATTATTGTAATGAATAAGATGTATGGATTTTATCTTCACTTGAAATGTTTAGTTTAAACCCTGATAACAATGGTAACATAAGCTTTGTATAGCCGCCAATCTTACTAAAATTAATATCATTGCCATAGAATAAAACGNAACTAAATTTTTTTTATCAGTTTATAGAAGTGTTTATAGTATATTTAATTTTCTAAAATGAAGAAAAATTGCACTTGTACAATTGGAAACGTAATTACCACTTTTGATCCAAAACAATTTACCTCATAAAATTACATTATCGAATTTTAGACAGGTATTTGAATTTATCATTAATAAATTTTAGTTTTTCACACAAATTAATTTAAATGTATATTGAGTAAATTTGTGTAATATGAATATTTTGACTCGTTCTAACTATTACTTTGCTTGTAAAATAATTCATATAACAGACCTTATTAATCAAATCATTTTAATCTATAAAATTAAATTTTAGTAACTTTCTAGAAGTGCTAAGAATAGATTTTATTATTCTGAAATTGAGAAAAAGTTGTTTAGAAAACAATAATGGGATGGGAAACGTTGATGGTCATCTTCTTTAGAGCTGTTTAGATCCTTGCAGACGATCAATGAATACCAATCTAGTCCTAAAAGCCCAGAAACTAAAGAATTGTGGGTTCTGCCCGCATGCATAGACTACACTTCCTTTTTCTTCTTTCTTCTGTGCAATTAACTCAAACGAAAGATTGCGTGTGTACAATCTTTGTAATTTGGTACACTTCTTCTAAAATCAGAGTGCCATTTTATGTAGATTAATTGAGTGCGTCTAGACAGTAAAAAGTATGAAATAAATTGCTTTTATAATTTGAAATTTTAGTAATTTTATTATAAGAAGATTTTTCGTTATATTTAAAACTTTAAAAATTAATTAACAATTTAATTTTACAGAAGTTATTGATATATACATAGATGAAAGACGATTTTCTCGAATTTTTGGATACATATTCGCAATAATTTCTTCTAATATTTCGTATATTCTCGTTGAAAATTCAATTTTCAATTTCTAACTTATTCTCTGAACATTCCCGTTGGGTGCAATATCCGGAAAACTTCCGCAACTTCCGGACTCGAAAGCGAAAGTGTATCTCATTTCCGGTTATGCACTAAATTTTTTTATCTCGAATATGTAAAGATTGAGTTGGAGGAATTCCCATCTTTAAAAACATTACTGCTTATTGTTATCAAATTATTGTAATGAATAAGATGTATGGATTTTATCTTCACTTGAAATGTTTAGTTTAAACCCTGATAACAATGGTAACAAAAAAAAAAAAAAAAGAAAAAAAAAATGCACGTTGATNCATATTCGCAATAATTTCTTCTAATATTTCGTATATTCTCGTTGAAAATTCAATTTTCAATTTCTAACTTATTCTCTGAACATTCCCGTTGGGTGCAATATCCGGAAAACTTCCGCAACTTCCGGACTCGAAAGCGAAAGTGTATCTCATTTCCGGTTATGCACTAAATTTTTTTATCTCGAATATGTAAAGATTGAGTTGGAGGAATTCCCATCTTTAAAAACATTACTGCTTATTGTTATCAAATTATTGTAATGAATAAGATGTATGGATTTTATCTTCACTTGAAATGTTTAGTTTAAACCCTGATAACAATGGTAACATAAGCTTTGTATAGCCGCCAATCTTACTAAAATTAATATCATTGCCATAGAATAAAACGTTTATTAATTTAATCACTACAATAATTTAAATTTATTTAAACATTATTATAAAAATTTAACTTATTACTATGTAAATTTACACCAAATAATATCTTAAAAATGCAGAAAAATGAGTCGTAAATCATTAAATTTGATGCTTAATGACAATACCAAAGCACATAACTTTTTAAAAGTAAATCAAAATCTAAGTTTTATTTGGTGAAAAGCTAAAAAATTAAATATTTCATTATATTTTTTATTTTTATTTATTAATTAATAGAAATAAATATAATAAATTATTATGCAAATCAAAGTTTTAGTTGCCTGCCGTGTAACATTTTCCATGAATTGTATGTAACACATTGCAAATTTGCAGCTATGATTATTGCCCATTGCTAATATGCAAATCATTATTTATGTCTTTCAATTAAGTTAACTCATAATTTATTTTAATATTGTGATAATACATTTATAACTATATTTCACTGTCAATAATCCTTAAATTCGTCTCTGTTCTATATCTATAAATCATATTTTTAGATTAATATATAAAATTGTAGTTTTCTTAATATTTTATTAATTAATATAACTTAATATTATTATAAACAAGTTAAATTAATTTAAATACAATAATTACGTATTTTCTCAATATTTAAGACAAATATAAGGATAGGAAATTCCATTTTTATGCAAATATCTACATTCGTTTACTAATTGAAAGTTTGTATCAACATAAACTAAATAATAAGGAATAATATAATAAAGAACAGCTTTATTATTATAATTCTATACAGATTTATTAAGAATGAAGACATAAAACTTGGATAAGGCCATTAAATTATTTATTGCACGTTAGAAGTGTAAAGATTGATTCTTTATATATATATATTTGCCAATCACATCAACTAAATGTTGCTGTGATAGCAAAGATGATGACCAACCAGATTAGTCACTTGGTGACAAGGATGAGCTTCTTATAAGTTGCTATGTCATCTTCAACTGTTTGCATTGCCTATCTTTTTCTTGCCAGAGATAACACCATACCTTTCATATATAGAAAGAGAAAAAGAAATCTTTTTGAACATTAATATAGAAAAAACTAAAGAAACTTTTCATTTACTATATATATAAAGTTCTACTCTACATAACTGCAAACCTAGTAGCTTAATTTTAAAGTATCCAACTGTCTAGAAGAAAAATCAAACTTTTGTTTAAATGGTCGTAAAACTTATAGTTCATCTTCTTATAGATACGTTTGAATAACTTATCACTCCATTTTCTGATATTCTTATAAAATAAGCTTATCCATTCGCGAATTACATTCGTTAATGATTGGTAAGTTATGTCGAGGGTGATGAATGGATGCCACGTGATTTCTCTATTGATGATCTGTATAATGGAAGCGTTATGACATTGATGATTGTCATCTGATGCCAATGACCTTCATTTCCATCCATGGAATTTCTCGTAAAGTATAACTTCCAATTTCCTCAAAAAGTATATCTTTATAAAAGTTTTCCAAGTTTCAAAAAATCTCCCCCCAAAAATTCTTTATGATGAGCCTATAACATCTTAAATCCTTTAAAACTATTTTTAAAAGTTATTTTATTTATTTCAATATTTAAATTAAACTTTTCTGTTAAAGTACAAAAATTGGATGGATAAATTACTAGAACTAAAGCAAAATATAATTTTTTTTTTTTTTTAAATTGTTATTAATGATTCTTTTTACATTTTATTTAAATTAATTTTATAAAATGTAAAATAAATTTTTTCGAATTATTTGCTATTTTTTTTCATAGAAAAATAGTGAAGACAATGTTTAATTTTTTCCAAATATTAGCGATGTTTTTTGTTTATTTATTAATAAAATTTAAAAATATATTATAAATATATTTTTATTCACTGAAATAAGTGTAAAAAGTTATTTTATATATTTACAACTAGAAAATAGAAATAAAAAATTGCAGAATTCTGAAACATTTTCTTGTAACGTGGTAATATTTTCTTTTTGCTTTGTTTAAAATATGTTCAGAATTCTGACAAGGAATATTTTATATTTTACAAATAAAAAGCAAAAACTTGTATAAAAGTATATTAAGAATTTTAAAATAACTCATATTTTTATATAAAAACTTTAAAACTTTATTTTAAAGCGTTAATGATTTAATGAATTTTAGAAAAAGTTTATAAAAAAAAAGTAATTAAATTTTGTATTTTTTTAATATAAAAAAGAAATGTTATTAAAAGCAAACGAGGGATTTTACACGTATAATTTAATAATTAATCTCTAAAAAATTAAATTAAATTAAATTAAATTAAAAGCTTATATTTCTTAAAATAAGTTTTATATAAAATCGTCGTCTTTGTTATTCATTTGGAATTAATGAGATTTTCTATATAAAAACTGTTATCTAAATTTTACCTCAGTTAAAATCGAAATAATAAATTCGATAAATTAGAAAATTTTCCAATATTTAATTATAAGAAGTGTGCATGTTATTAGTTGTAGATAACTTAATCTAAACTAAACCTATATCTATTAAATCATTTTTTCAAAAAATGTTATTTATACGTACACAGATTCTCAAGTTATTTATACATGCACAGAGTCTTAACTTAATGCCAATGTTTGTTCGCCTCTGAAATCGGCATTAAATCGAGTGTGGCGTTAAACTATCGTATCTTCACCAATAAGAATTACATATACATGTATATTACTTGTATATTAAATTTGTAAATTACTTGTATATTGTAAATTAAAATTATAAAATTGTAAATTACTTGTATATTAAAGAGTATTACACACAAATTTAAGTTTGGGCGTTTGTATTCCAAAACAGTGCATTAGTAATTCGAATATAATTTGGGTTCTTTATTTAATATTTAATAATCCGTTTACAACTATTTATTGGCTCTTTAAGTGAGGATTTAGGAAGCGCTATATCGAGGTTTGGTTATAATTGTAATAAACTTTATTTTCATTATAATTAAACTTTAATTTTTTAAAAAATAATTAATGAATATATTCGAGGGACAATACTGTAACATCATTCTTAATGCCTTTTTATAATTACTTTAGGATGGCCTATCGAATAGGCCGAAAACGTTACTTATATTTAAATAAATATTCTCAGCAACTTAAGGTGTAGTTGGATGATCTATAATTACTTGATTCAAAATCATTATAATAAATCATAAATTTCTATATTATTATTTTAAGAATACAATAATAATATATTCATTTATATTAAGTACATTTATCCTTATAAAATTAATTAAGATTTATTAGAATATCCATGTTTGCATAAATTTATTCATCTTGATGATGATGATAGCTTCAATGCTTTACTTTACGATCATTTATCCATAAAATGTAAATAAACAGTTACAAACCGTTAAAATTTACATTTTAAACTTTATTNACACAGATTCTCAAGTTATTTATACATGCACAGAGTCTTAACTTAATGCCAATGTTTGTTCGCCTCTGAAATCGGCATTAAATCGAGTGTGGCGTTAAACTATCGTATCTTCACCAATAAGAATTACATATACATGTATATTACTTGTATATTAAATTTGTAAATTACTTGTATATTGTAAATTAAAATTATAAAATTGTAAATTACTTGTATATTAAAGAGTATTACACACAAATTTAAGTTTGGGCGTTTGTATTCCAAAACAGTGCATTAGTAATTCGAATATAATTTGGGTTCTTTATTTAATATTTAATAATCCGTTTACAACTATTTATTGGCTCTTTAAGTGAGGATTTAGGAAGCGCTATATCGAGGTTTGGTTATAATTGTAATAAACTTTATTTTCATTATAATTAAACTTTAATTTTTTAAAAAATAATTAATGAATATATTCGAGGGACAATACTGTAACATCATTCTTAATGCCTTTTTATAATTACTTTAGGATGGCCTATCGAATAGGCCGAAAACGTTACTTATATTTAAATAAATATTCTCAGCAACTTAAGGTGTAGTTGGATGATCTATAATTACTTGATTCAAAATCATTATAATAAATCATAAATTTCTATATTATTATTTTAAGAATACAATAATAATATATTCATTTATATTAAGTACATTTATCCTTATAAAATTAATTAAGATTTATTAGAATATCCATGTTTGCATAAATTTATTCATCTTGATGATGATGATAGCTTCAATGCTTTACTTTACGATCATTTATCCATAAAATGTAAATAAACAGTTACAAACCGTTAAAATTTACATTTTAAACTTTATTAATATTAAATGATCAGATTAAATTAGTCTAATATTTATTTAAGAAATTAATTAAATGATATTTTTATACGAAACATTTTTAGCTCAATTATTGCATCGTTTAAAATATGTATACCTGTATATTAATTTATACAGTAATTCCTTAATATATTAACGGACTATAAAATTATTTTAATATTTTAACAATTTTTAATCAAATAAATTGTCAATATTTATTATTTTTACTAGTTATGAAACAATAAAAATAAGGACTTTAACCCATACAAAATAAATAAATAAATAAAATTAAATAATTATCCAAAAATTAAATAAGTTACTAAACTAATAATATTTTCTGTAATAACAGAGTAAAGACGTGAACACTTTAACCTATAGAAAATAAGAAAATAAAATTATTATTGAAAAAATTAAATTTTTATACTTGAAAAATATGTATATTCTTTATAAATTGTTAACAATTTCAACAGCAATTTATATATAGAATATTCAAGGTTCATAAAATCATTACAGTGTTTGAAAGCTACAATCTATTTGAGCGCTATTCAAGCATTCGTCTTTTACAGTCTCTATATAGTGACCCGCTTCTTGAGAACTTCCTTAATCCTAGAAAGCTGTAAAGTTAACATGTTTCTGTATTACAGGGCACACGGCCACTAAGTTCCGTTCTCCCAAATGACTTCCAAATATACGTTTAATGTCTTGTTACACGACTTGCCTGAGGGAACACGCTGTCTGGGACCCCGACACGCTCATTTAATCGCCATTCGGTCCTTAATGAGGTCGGATTATCTTGTACAAACATTAATTTGTACGTTTTTACTTTATGACCATGCATGACCCTTTTGTGTCAGCGTAAAATAAAACTTAACATCTTTTATGAAAGGAAGAAAATGTTAGAAAAAAAATAAGAAGGGGAAAAAATATACCGTCATTATTCGCGAATGAATCTTCTTTATCGAAATTTTCTTATAAAAAATTGTTGTTTTTTATTAATAAAGTTTATAATCTGTTTTTAATATTAATGAATTGATAGTAATAATGATAATTTTTATAACAAGAGTAAGTATTAACGACCGAAAATGTTATTTTTTTTAACAGTTTTATAGAATTATTTTAGTTTAAAAGCGTTTCAATTTCATTTAAATAGTTCTAGAATATTCTAGAAATTTACTCAAGAATAAATATTAAAAAATTAAATCAGATTCTAAAGTAAGTTATTCTAGAATAATAATAAAAATATTCTGTAATCATTCTATAACAATTTATATACAAGTATTATATATTAAAATTAAATATTAGTACAATATATCGCGTAATTTTATACAATTTTTTATTATTTAATTAATTTTATATAAAAATTTATTTATTTCATTTTTTATACTTTTTCAATATTTATATTCGTTAATTTTTAAAATATTCGAGGATTGGAAATAAAAAAAATTAATCATAAAAACATTCATTTTTACAATAAAAATAATAAAAATGATATATTTTTTGTGTGTTTAATTGTATATTTTAATAAACAATTTGAAATTTTTAAACAAAATAAATTATTCAAAGCATTGTAATTCAAATCGTATAATAGGCTCCTATTAATATTTCATGAGATCATAAGATTTTTATATGCTTAAGATATTTTTTTCAACGTATTAATAAACTTTAATGATCTTTAAATATTAACATTAAAAAAAAGAAGAAGAGGACTAAAATTACAAATTCTATAAAAATAATATAAAATGGAAGATTATAAAAATTTCCTAAAAATAAATCTTTATTTACATAATAAGCTCAAGAACCTGATCAAATAAGATACAAGGAAGAAGAAAGTTATGAAAAGAAAACTAGTGTTGAAAAAAGTGAGTCAGAAACAATTGCGACGGTGAAGGGGGATTAGCTATTTCTTCGTCTCTTACGTTTCCAAGTCTTACATCTAAGAGGATTCAGTTCTTAATGAAAAGTAAGCTAGGTCGAGAACTGGTGTGTGGGGACAGAAACCGTCCACACTTGATTGATTTAAGTTCTTCCCTTCTAAAGTAATAGCGGAATAAATAGTATTAGTTCTCTTTCGGACTTTTTGTTTCCATTATGGACAATCTTTCTTGGCGAGACCTTTTGTTAAGCCCATACCTGTCCTATTCTTACGAATTTCTTTCTCTTTTTTTTACTTCTGTATCCATTGCTGAAAATGGAAATGGAATTAAACTTGAAATAGCTAAGAAAAGAACAAGACGTAATGAAAAAAAACTGTACTGATTTCAAATTCTTTTCCATTAAAACTTGCAGTTTGTGTGCTAAAACTGCGTGAGAATTATTTAAAATATTTATATTTAAATTTGCTTTTCTGTTATACATATAATTTACTATATACTGCATATATATATATTATATATATATATTGTCATTTAAAATTTCATGATAATAGATTATAATTAAGATTTGCACTGTCAATATAATTTGCATTTTAACCTACAACAATGCTAATTGCAATAATAAACAGAAGTTTCCAATTACACGTTGCTAATTACTTTTACATTAAGTTTAATTTTATTGTTTTTACTTTAAGTAAACATTGAAGAGCGTTGTTTATAATTATCTCTATTGAATAATACAAAAGTTTGATATTTAAAGAAACCCATATTTTTCTAGTTTTTTAAACTTATTTTACTAATTTTCTTCCTAAGTATCTTAAGATTCTTATATTTTATTCACAACTGTCACAGATAATTTGCTTTAAATAAAATATGTTTAATTATCTTAATTGATAGAATTAATTTATTGTTTAAATCTAATTATATACATAAATAGGCTATACATATTGCTAACTTTTCTTTAAGTAATAATTAAAATACTTTTTAACAGTTTTAATATCATAAAACTGTTTTTAATTGTGATTCTTATTTATAGATAAAATATTATAGATATTATTTATAGATAAAAATATATAATAAATATATATACTAAAATTGCTCTTTAAATTTAAGTATTGTTAATAAATTTCACTAGTCATATTGGAAGAATTCTTCAGTATCTAACAGTTAGTCCATCGTTATATTTATATGATAGGCCTACATTCCTTTGAGTAGAGTACTCTACTTTATTAATATCTCAAAGGAATCTTTCTTCCTCTCTTTCATTTATGCTTCCTAAATTTCTAAAATAATCCACGTTGGAATGCAAAAAATGTATTTTTATCTCTATTTGGTAAAATTTTTCAGTATATTTTTCTGATTATCGTGTAATTTGAATTGTTGCGCCAACTTATGCTTGTTATAGTCTATAATTTTTTACATTTTCTAATATTTGAGGCTAAGAAAATATTTTTCTTTTCTTCAGTGAGAGATAGAAGAATTCTGCACTTTCGTTTTCAAAATTTACAGTTAATTATCAAGTGTTTGCAGATTTATCATTAAAACTGAATCAATCTAACAGTAACAGTAACTGTTTTTGATCAATTGATGTTTATTATGGTATTTTTGAAGTAATATAATTTATTTCTAAACAGCCACAACATCTTTGCCACTATGTATTACTCAATTACCGTAAATATACAACATACATGGCAATTTAATGCATCTAGACTCAAGCAATAAATCAGTGAGCTTAAAATTTCAATACATAAATCAGGCGTATTTTTACTAAATTTTCTTCAGAAAGATTGAAGGCTTTCATATGTTCAAGTATGTAGAATGCATCAGAGAAATCAGTACTTACAAATTTCCATTTGAAAATAACTTTGAAATTTCTCTTTAAAGAATCAATGAACAGCCTTCAATGGCATGGTAAACAATTTTAAAGGTTGTTTATGCGCAAATATCACTACAAAATATCATAAATTCTTCTTCAAAAAATTTAAAACTAGATATTTTTTAATGATGCCTATGTGTTTTAAACATTAGATTGATTTAAATCTAGATTATAGAAGCTTTGATGAATCATTTGATTGTTCAAAGCAGCATAAAACCACCACAAAAATGTGAGGTTGAAATCAGTATTCAAACCCGAATCAATCAAAGCTGAAAGCTACTGCCTTTACTATCCTGAAAAGAAAATTTTGGGACAAATAATATATATATATTATATATTATTANTATTTATTACTACTAACAGATTTGGAAAAGGAATTAAAATGCTGGAAGATTACTGAAATTACTGGAATATAAAAAAATATATATATATAATATATATATATATATTATTATTTAAAAAAAAATATATATATATTTTCCACATAATAATTCTCAATTTTTATCAGCAACAGTTTCAATATTCTCTTTACATTGTTTAACCAAACAATTAAATTCATTAAGACTTTAACAACTTGTTTCAATGGAAACTGCAAATGATACAGATTTTATTTTATCATTTTTCCCCCCACAATCCAAACTTTTCGCTATTCATTTGACTGGCGACTTGTCTCCATTTGCTTGCGTAACTCTAAACAACAAAATAAGATTTTTAGAAACATAATTGTAAAAAATATTTCTTGTTTGAATGCAATCATTTATCCGAGAAGCCTAATTTTGGATTAAATTAAAATTATCAGTTCAAATTTAAAATATCGAAGAAACCAAGTCGTTTTCATTCTTCCATCTTTAATTTGAAATTATATTTATATTTTAAAATGTTTCGGCTTATCACCAGTGAATTTTTAAAACTGTTTATATAATTTTGCAGAGGCATAGACTAAAAAGAGGTCGTCTCTGCGAGGAAAAATGTTTTATGCTGATGATTTGACAAGAAAGAAGAATGAAGACGACTTGGTTTCTTCTATATTTTAAATGTATGAAATATTTTGCCATGTATGAAGTCTGCCATTTTAATTTGAAATTATCAGTTCAATATAGTTTTATTATTAACTAAGTTATCAATAGAAAAATAATATTTAGCTAAATGTAAAATTATTAAACAATTTTTAATAATAAAATTCATCAACTTCTAGAAAAAAATCTTGAAACTAAATTTTTTAAACAGTTAAAAAAACATAATTAATAACAAAAAATCATTTTATTCATATCAAAATTTTAAGCAGAATTATATTATCTTTATTGTAAATTTATATATTTACAAGATCTTAAATTATGTATAGTATATAAACACTAACATTATTAAAAAGAAATTTTTCTTGGTACTATAAAGCTATTGTAAATTATCTGTTTTTTTCCTTGTTTTTGAAGAGCAAATAAGGTATCAAAAATATAGTTTACGTTGTTAGTTTACAGAATTCCTAAGGGTGTCATGTGCGATCGTTGGCTTTTACCAAAAACTCAACCACCGATAAGACCAAGTCGAAACGGTTATCGCGACCTCCGGCACAAGTTTCTACCCACACAGAAACTACTGTATCTAGTTTGGTCCAGCGATCTCTTCAACCTTCTAGAGGAATTCTTTTGTTAGGTCCTAGAATATATATTTTTTTTTACCTCACACCATCAGTTTGGTGCCAAAATATTTCTTATCTCTACCTCCTGGATATTTAGAAAAATATTGTCAGGTGGAATTAGCTATCTTCATATTTTTCATCAAAAATTTTTTAAAATTTATTTTTCTAAACATTTAAATTAATTAATTAAAGCAAACTTACTATACTTTTAAATAAAATAAATTATATTTTTGCTATTTATAAAGTGCAATAAAATATTCGTCGGTTTATACTTTATAAAAATAAACATTTTTCCCAAATGAATCAATTTATATATTTTCTAAAATCCGATTTGAAAAATTTAAGCTTAAGGAAAAGTTAATGAACATGAGAAATATCGAAAATCCTTTTCTTTTGATAAACATTTTTGGAATTGTTTAGGGGGTTTCTTTTAAAATCCTATTAGGCGGCATTTTCTAAAAAGGTTTAAAGAAGATACGCTAGAAATCTTCAAATTAAAGTTGTTTATAATTTTATTTTTACATATTTTTAATTCTTTTCTGCTGTAAAAACTTGCTAGTAACTAATCTCTTTTATGGCATGCTACAATTTTATTTTTAAATAAAGGTAATTTTTTTTTACAGGATGCTTTTAACTGGAAATTGCATCAACTACCTTAGTTATAAAATTTATTTTAAATTTACTTTCTTTTATAAAACATTAGTAGGCCTATATCGATAACAATTTCTTACTTTATGATTATCGTCTCTATTTTATTTTTTTAATTGCATTTCCAAATATCATTCCACTATCTCATATCATAAATTACATTATCTTGTTTGTATTGTTATATAATTGAATTTAATCAATCAAGTACAAGAAGTACTGACTTAAATTAAATTGTGACGATTTGTAGAGATGAAGTGGAAACGCTTTTCTATACTTTATTTCGTTATTAAACCCTTGAGAAAATATTATATTTAACAACGCTGCAAATTTTCCTTGTAATCCAAAAGATAGCCTCAAGAATCATCCATCCATCCTTTTATTCATTGAGGTTGTCTTAGATCCTAAATTGTCGCCTCTATTATTCAAGAGAAAGTTGTCTATCCTTTTCTTGTTTCATTCTCTAATGGTAATCGTCGTTTCTCCCTTCGGAGAAAGCTTTTGTATTGTCACAATTTCTCCCGAGGATTGAGAATTAGGTTGGATGGAAAAGAATTCTTTTCTTATTCTATCGTCATACTGACATTTATTGGAAAGATGAAAGATTTCTTATTGCCAACTAGAGGTTTACTTGTGATCTTCACCATTCACCAAAATACTTTAGATAAAATGCTACACTACGATTATAATATCTTCTAAATAGTATCTCCAGAATATGTCATAAAAAAAAGAAAAACATCTAAAACCATATCGAATTGGATTATTGACTTTTCGATTTTTCTTACCTTTCTTCTTGTATCAAATTGTATTATTTGTAAATATTCCTCTCCGTTGTAACATACTACATATACCTTTACAATCATGAATTTTTGAATAACAAATATTTAACATTTAGGCAATAAATTGTTAATGATTTTGGAAAAAATTTAAGGTTGTCTTTATTAAAAATTCTGTTTGATCTTCTCGAGTAACACAGATTTTTACGGTTTAAGATTAAGAAAATGAATTTGCTCAGTTGAGTTCTTAAGAATTTGTGTTTTTTTTTATCACAATAAAAAGAAAGGTAAATCGTTCTGTTTGTTTTGAACTAATATTTTATTAATAAATATTATTTTCAGTTACTATTGTTTATANAATTAATTTTATTGTTTAGATTTTTTTTTTAATCTTATTGTGCAATATTTTAAAATGTGGAACATTTTAAATACCATCTTTCTTATCTTTTCTTTTATCTTCAGAGTCTTGTTTTCTGAATCATTGACATTTATTCTTTTAAATTTTATTTTAAAAATTTCTTTGTTTACTTTGTTTTTCAAAATAAATATCTTTTTCAGAAATTTATTTCAAAAGATTTCTGTAATGTAATATATTTTAAAATAAATATCCTCTTTATTAAAAAAGTTTGTATTATAAAGCTATTCATGAAACAATGAAAGTTGTCATTACTTACATGTTCGATTTGAATAACTTTAAAGAAAATTGTTATTTTCTTTACAGTTATTAAATAGAATATTTTATCATCATTCTATTTAAGTTAATGATTAATCAAAAATGAGATAAAGTTTTTATTATCCACATGTAGGAAGGGACGAGGAAAAGAAAGAAATATTTTGTGTAGATTGAAATGCAAACTGATAATATAATAAAATTTTATTTCATTCAAAAGTCTTATATATATCTATGTAAGTTCTTTCTACAAAAAAGTATTTCATAATTCTAGTCTCTAGGTATTCAGATTTGGAATTTTTTGATTTATAATCCATAGATTTGCACACATCCTTTCTACAGAACTCTAAATAGAGCTATGATTAGATTACTAAAAATAAAATAATAATAATGATAATACTAATAATAATAAATAAACTAAATCCTTAATTATTAACTCTATCATTTACACTAATCCAATATCAATAATTTAAATTACTTTATAAATTTAACAAGTTATAAAATTACTTTCTAACATACTGTGCTGGAGAATTAAATCCTTGATTTGCTTATCTAAATAGTTTTTACATTGTAAATGCTATCGTATTTCGAACTATTCTCATCTAATTAACGATTTAAATATTATTTTTTTCCCTTAAATTTAAGCAAATCTGAGATAATTAGACTAATAAGGTTTACGTCGAAGAGTATATCGAATTGCAAATATAAGATTAATTATAAGTGAGTGGTGGTTTGCTCACTAAATTAAACTCGTTGGAGATTAATAAATTACTTTAATTTTTCATAAAATTTTTTTAAAAAATTTTATATTTGTTAATTTTTAAGATTGACCTAAAATGTTTGTATTTTTCAAGTATTAGAATAAAATAAATGAGGTTTTTAACTGGTTATAGTCCTAACTTTTGCAAATTTCGAGGGTTTGTGATCTACTACAGTATTTAAAAAGTTAAAAAAGACGTACGTTTCATTATATTCGAAGTATTCATAATATGACTTGAAACTAAATTACGAACAATAACAATCACTGATCTCCTAAGTTCAGCCTGTTATTGACATTTAACTTTATCTAGCTCAATATAATACAACCCAATTGATTTGAAGTAAATTTAATATATTGAAAATCATTCATGAAATTAATATATATACANAGCCGTGCAAGGTAAGTCTACAAACAAATATTTGTCAAACAGTAATGATACAGTGAATTAATAATTTATGTATGCATTATATCTATGCTTAAGGTAAGCAACATTTTAAATAAATAAAGCATTAGATTATATATATACATTCACTTTAATAAACCTATATATAGATCAATATATAAATTTTCTAATTTATAATGATAAACAAATGATTACCATCTTATCATTGATATAAATGTAATTTTATTTGTTTAATTTTTTAACTGTTTGCTTATTAATTACTTGGTATGTTTTAAGAGACTTTTTCTAATGCGAACTTTAATTTTTACATTTATTAAACATTATATTATGTTGACCTTTTACGAGTCATTAAGAAATAAGGAATTATACAATTTTTATCACGCACATGTTAGAAACGATAAAGTAACTAACTATTCCCACAGGCACGTTATTTTCTAACGCATTTTCTGTAAGATGTATTGTACTGTATTTATATACATATTCGAATAAATTCTAAGAATTATAAGAGATTAGATTAAACATTAACTGAAATAATAAAATTGCCTAACTAGAACGTTAAGACAATCATAAAACTCGAAAATTTATCGTTTGTGTGTCTGTCTGCGTGTATTTTTATGCTAAAAATTAAATAACATTATTATATCATAGATTTAAATATATTTCATTTGTAAAACTTATTAAATTCTTCGTGTTTTATCAGAAAAAAATTCAAGTAAATTAGGCTACTTTATTTGGTCTAGCCTGTGTTTAGCTTATCTAAACACATGCTAGACCAAAAAGTTAGTAACCATTGTCTAGACTAAATTTCTTATTTAAATATTTAATTACATTTATATACAGTATATTGCAACATTAAAATTCCTCCCATGATACTTAAATTTTTAAAAATCTTAACACGAGTATAAAATCTTAAATATTAAATTAGTAGATAATTGAAATCAATAGAAAATGTTTAACAATTTTGTGTAAAACGATTTACAAGTTTAAAACGTGTAATTATTTATCACCTTACAATTTTCCAACGAATATAATCAGGTATAACATTCATGTCACGTTTATGCTTTACTTAGAATATAAAATATTAATTATTGAATCGTTTAGTATGTGTTTTGTTTAATGTCGGGTAGAATATAAATCAATTAAGTGACTTTTTTGTGTGTATTTAAAATACTTCTACACTTACCAACAAGGTGTGTTTGATAGTAGAAAAAGGAGTATATCTAAAATGGGAAGGTAGTAATCCCAAAGGATCGCGAGAAATCCCTAAGGAGAAGCGTCATTCGTCATTCTGAGACGACTGACGTTTTTACGAGAGAGACAGGAACAAATACGTCCAAGTAAATTGCAGAAGTATGGTCCACCCATGTCCTCCCGAGTACTGTGGGTAATAAAACCTGGCACTTGGTACCTCTACTGAGAGGGTTCAGGGTATTCCAACTTTAGTAGACTTCCTTGAAATTAAATTTCCTTTCATCTCCTTCAGTATTTGACTTAATGTCTCATGTTTAGTTTGTTTTGAGAAAATATTTTTACCTAACAAGAACAATCTTCATTGACTACTTTACGAAATTGCATTTAATATTGATTATAATTAATTCCGAAAAATAACTCTTTATTTATTATTTATCGTTTANATTTCTTAATTTGTAAATGGTATTATAATCTTATTATATAATAACAATTATTAAATTATTATATTTAATTTAATATTTCCAAAGTGATGCAAAATGATGATGATTATAATTTTGCTTCACTTCTTTTATCACATCATCACTTAAGATCTTTATAGTCTTAAGAGGAGAGACAGGATAGCCCAAAAGTTAGTTAACGTGTTATATTTGTATGTTTTAGTTGTGTGTTTAGAACAATTCTTTTTTACAAAATAAATAGAATATCATGAAAATATATAAGTTAGCAATATATTCTTTACAATGGTAAACTGACTTTTGAGCCAGTTTTTTCCAGTTTTGATCCAGTAATTTCAATTATTTTGATTGAAAACTTTCGAAGAAAACGTTTACAATTTTTAACAATTATTAATTTTTTATTACAGGTTTCATGATTTTCCATTTGAAATCTTCGAATTACTTTTAGAAAAAAAAAAAGAAGGAAAAGAAAAACAATTTAAAATTATTGCATATTAACTAAAATTGTGGCAATGTAATCTGAAAGAGATAACGGTAGCTTGCACCAAAATGGATTATACTGATAGATTAACATGTCTTAGTCGATTCATGATGACTATATGGGAAACATTAACCATAGCAGCCGTGCAAGGTAAGTCTACAAACAAATATTTGTCAAACAGTAATGATACAGTGAATTAATAATTTATGTATGCATTATATCTATGCTTAAGGTAAGCAACATTTTAAATAAATAAAGCATTAGATTATATATATACATTCACTTTAATAAACCTATATATAGATCAATATATAAATTTTCTAATTTATAATGATAAACAAATGATTACCATCTTATCATTGATATAAATGTAATTTTATTTGTTTAATTTTTTAACTGTTTGCTTATTAATTACTTGGTATGTTTTAAGAGACTTTTTCTAATGCGAACTTTAATTTTTACATTTATTAAACATTATATTATGTTGACCTTTTACGAGTCATTAAGAAATAAGGAATTATACAATTTTTATCACGCACATGTTAGAAACGATAAAGTAACTAACTATTCCCACAGGCACGTTATTTTCTAACGCATTTTCTGTAAGATGTATTGTACTGTATTTATATACATATTCGAATAAATTCTAAGAATTATAAGAGATTAGATTAAACATTAACTGAAATAATAAAATTGCCTAACTAGAACGTTAAGACAATCATAAAACTCGAAAATTTATCGTTTGTGTGTCTGTCTGCGTGTATTTTTATGCTAAAAATTAAATAACATTATTATATCATAGATTTAAATATATTTCATTTGTAAAACTTATTAAATTCTTCGTGTTTTATCAGAAAAAAATTCAAGTAAATTAGGCTACTTTATTTGGTCTAGCCTGTGTTTAGCTTATCTAAACACATGCTAGACCAAAAAGTTAGTAACCATTGTCTAGACTAAATTTCTTATTTAAATATTTAATTACATTTTTAATCATGTTTCTATAAATTTTATAAAAGAAAAGACGTTCTAAATTCAGTTTACGATTCATATTGACAAATATTCTATACCTGAAAGTAAGGTTAAATGATTTTGGGCCACTTTTTAAAAATTTATATATAATGATTAGATTTATAATTATTTTAAGTTTTTAAAATATATAAATTTTGTTTTATCAATTTACGAAAATACATTTTTGAAGCTAAATTAAGTACATTTCAAAGATGGTATTACTTTTTTTATAATGTGATTGTAAAAAAAGCTTTATTTTATTTTATTTTTTGTTTTATTTCTTCCTGTTATACATAAATTTACTAACTTCGTAGAAAGAAATGATGTCGTGCCGACACGCTATTCTCTTCACTTATAAACATGTTTCATCTTTGTATACAGGAAGAGTTTATTCAAACAGATATTTAAAGAGACATGCAAATGAATATAAAAATGAATAATTTTTCTTTTACTCTCCCTCTGATTCTAGTCGATTTTACAGATTTATATCAGAGCTTAACATTGCATCGTATAAATGAACAAAAATACTGTATTTACTGTTTGTTTATTTTTTTCTAGTTACATTAAGATCTCTCAGAATGCAAACCCGATCTACTTATCTTTTTCAGGCCTCAATATATTAAAAAATGTATGGTTAAAACAATGTATTATATATAGTGGTTTTTCTCCACAAAATAACAATGAATTGAAAAGTGTGAGGCCTTAAATTGTAGCTTCGTAACATGAGGCCTGAAACTGCAGCTTGCTTAGTTTATGTATAAATTAGGCGCTGTGTATAAGAAATGCAGTAGAATGAATTATTTATTTTTAAAAAAATGTTTTGAGGGCCTGTAAATGTGAGTCCCATATTCATAGGTCCTTAAACATATTTGACCTCTCACAAGGGTCTAGACTAATAGCCTTTTGCCTGATTTATAGTAAAGCAACTCAATTATTTTAACAAAATAAATCTATTACTTATTTTCTTACCGTAAATCTTTTAAAAATATCGATTTAAAAAAGCATTTCTTAATCTTTCATTAGATTAAAATTTAAACCACGAGTTTAAATATTCAGCAATTAGAGGCGTAGCTAAAACGAATAGCCCAATATTTTACTAATTGTTAAGACACTAAGCGTAATAAATGTGTAGACTCGTAGAGAATGAAGCAGTTAAAATAAAACTTTTATTATAAAAAAACTAAATAAATTTGTTATAACTAAATTGATCAATAAATAAAATCTTACTCAAATTATTATACAGTATATTTTAAAATTATATTTAATTTATAAATTATGATAAAATTCTCGGCTTTTTGAAGAGAGAGAGTATGTAACAAGATGCTGCATACGGATGGTTGAACATTGTAGCTTATGTATTGCTCGCTATCTTTTAGTATGTGGACAATATGTAGGCATTGTATAACCATGTATATACATAGGTAAAGTAAGTAAACGTTAAGTCACTCACAGTTATCTCTAGGGGAGTTTCTTGCTAGGCAACGTGCGAAAAATAACGACATACTGACTATTCAATAACACTGTTGACAGGAGAAGCAAATGAGAACTCATTTGCAACAGAATTCTTCCTTTCTGGTTTTACAAAACGAAGATTTCTGTTTGAATAGAGAAACTATTTGAACGATCGATTGGTTTGCTAGCGTTACTGTCACGAAAGGAATGAGATGCTGTGTATAGGTATGTCCAGTTCTATATATCTATATACATGTTGGTGGATTGTGTTTCTCTGTGTGTAGTAAATTGCAAAAATGTTGTTCTTTTGTGCTTTGAAAGATGAAAAAATATATATAATAATAGTTAAACTTATCGACATTTTCTGTGATGAAATGGAAGGAGGATGCTTTTTCCATTTTTCGCATCTTCTTTGGAATATATGAAAATCCGGTGGATACCTATCCAAATTAAGAATTCCAAAAAATATTTTTTGTGGATATTTTATGAAAAAAATTCAAAAAATCTGATCTGTTGAGACGTGTAACGATTTTAAATAATAAAAGTTTTAAAGTAGGCTTTAAATATGATAAATATGAAACACTTAAAATAAAGAAATGTTAGAAAAACATAGTCTCTAAAACTTTATCTGACATGAAACAGGCGTGGCTGTCGTTCTGATCGACAAAAATGCTGAGAATAATCAATATATTTTTATACAGTGAAGTTCTTATAGATTAGTTAGTGAACATTGTCATGAAATATTTGTTAAACTTCTTTAATAAAAGAATCATTGTATACGTGTATACATGGTTTTAGTTGTAAGAATCTTCTTCAATGATTTATACAGTAAAATTTCATACATTTTATAAAATAAACAATTCTTATCTATAAAATAAGTTTCAAATTTCAATATGAAGGGTATATTCAAATTTTTAAAATTTTAATTAATACTGTAAAAGGGAGTGAATTATTAAATCATATTCAATTGTATTGTATTTTATACAGTAAAATTTCACTTACATAGCCAGTATATAATTGGAGTATACTGGCTATGTGAGTGAGTATACAATTTACAATTATAAGTGAAGTAGTCATCTAGGTGGAGTTGCAAAAAAGGTTGAGAATTGTAATTATTGTACTGAGTTTTGCTAAAAGTTTAATACAGATTATAAAAGTACTCTGGAAATAAAAAATTCATAAAATACTGAGCATGCTTTGCCATCTAAATTAATTCAAATTTTTATTCAGAGTAATGTATTAACACTGAATAATAGATTATTGATATACATGATATATATATATATA
>NW_019384936.1:229187-261736 GCF_000671375.1 Centruroides sculpturatus | reverse complement strand
CAATGGTAAACTGATTTTTGAGCCAGTTTTTTCCAGTTTTGATCCAGTAATTTCAATTATTTTGATTGAAAACTTTCGAAGAAAACGTTTACAATTTTTAACAATTATTAATTTTTTATTACAGGTTTCATGATTTTCCATTTGAAATCTTCGAATTACTTTTAGAAAAAAAAAAAGAAGGAAAAGAAAAACAATTTAAAATTATTGCATATTAACTAAAATTGTGGCAATGTAATCTGAAAGAGATAACGGTAGCTTGCACCAAAATGGATTATACTGATAGATTAACATGTCTTAGTCGATTCATGATGACTATATGGGAAACATTAACCATAGCAGCCGTGCAAGGTAAGTCTACAAACAAATATTTGTCAAACAGTAATGATACAGTGAATTAATAATTTATGTATGCATTATATCTATGCTTAAGGTAAGCAACATTTTAAATAAATAAAGCATTAGATTATATATATACATTCACTTTAATAAACCTATATATAGATCAATATATAAATTTTCTAATTTATAATGATAAACAAATGATTACCATCTTATCATTGATATAAATGTAATTTTATTTGTTTAATTTTTTAACTGTTTGCTTATTAATTACTTGGTATGTTTTAAGAGACTTTTTCTAATGCGAACTTTAATTTTTACATTTATTAAACATTATATTATGTTGACCTTTTACGAGTCATTAAGAAATAAGGAATTATACAATTTTTATCACGCACATGTTAGAAACGATAAAGTAACTAACTATTCCCACAGGCACGTTATTTTCTAACGCATTTTCTGTAAGATGTATTGTACTGTATTTATATACATATTCGAATAAATTCTAAGAATTATAAGAGATTAGATTAAACATTAACTGAAATAATAAAATTGCCTAACTAGAACGTTAAGACAATCATAAAACTCGAAAATTTATCGTTTGTGTGTCTGTCTGCGTGTATTTTTATGCTAAAAATTAAATAACATTATTATATCATAGATTTAAATATATTTCATTTGTAAAACTTATTAAATTCTTCGTGTTTTATCAGAAAAAAATTCAAGTAAATTAGGCTACTTTATTTGGTCTAGCCTGTGTTTAGCTTATCTAAACACATGCTAGACCAAAAAGTTAGTAACCATTGTCTAGACTAAATTTCTTATTTAAATATTTAATTACATTTTTAATCATGTTTCTATAAATTTTATAAAAGAAAAGACGTTCTAAATTCAGTTTACGATTCATATTGACAAATATTCTATACCTGAAAGTAAGGTTAAATGATTTTGGGCCACTTTTTAAAAATTTATATATAATGATTAGATTTATAATTATTTTAAGTTTTTAAAATATATAAATTTTGTTTTATCAATTTACGAAAATACATTTTTGAAGCTAAATTAAGTACATTTCAAAGATGGTATTACTTTTTTTATAATGTGATTGTAAAAAAAGCTTTATTTTATTTTATTTTTTGTTTTATTTCTTCCTGTTATACATAAATTTACTAACTTCGTAGAAAGAAATGATGTCGTGCCGACACGCTATTCTCTTCACTTATAAACATGTTTCATCTTTGTATACAGGAAGAGTTTATTCAAACAGATATTTAAAGAGACATGCAAATGAATATAAAAATGAATAATTTTTCTTTTACTCTCCCTCTGATTCTAGTCGATTTTACAGATTTATATCAGAGCTTAACATTGCATCGTATAAATGAACAAAAATACTGTATTTACTGTTTGTTTATTTTTTTCTAGTTACATTAAGATCTCTCAGAATGCAAACCCGATCTACTTATCTTTTTCAGGCCTCAATATATTAAAAAATGTATGGTTAAAACAATGTATTATATATAGTGGTTTTTCTCCACAAAATAACAATGAATTGAAAAGTGTGAGGCCTTAAATTGTAGCTTCGTAACATGAGGCCTGAAACTGCAGCTTGCTTAGTTTATGTATAAATTAGGCGCTGTGTATAAGAAATGCAGTAGAATGAATTATTTATTTTTAAAAAAATGTTTTGAGGGCCTGTAAATGTGAGTCCCATATTCATAGGTCCTTAAACATATTTGACCTCTCACAAGGGTCTAGACTAATAGCCTTTTGCCTGATTTATAGTAAAGCAACTCAATTATTTTAACAAAATAAATCTATTACTTATTTTCTTACCGTAAATCTTTTAAAAATATCGATTTAAAAAAGCATTTCTTAATCTTTCATTAGATTAAAATTTAAACCACGAGTTTAAATATTCAGCAATTAGAGGCGTAGCTAAAACGAATAGCCCAATATTTTACTAATTGTTAAGACACTAAGCGTAATAAATGTGTAGACTCGTAGAGAATGAAGCAGTTAAAATAAAACTTTTATTATAAAAAAACTAAATAAATTTGTTATAACTAAATTGATCAATAAATAAAATCTTACTCAAATTATTATACAGTATATTTTAAAATTATATTTAATTTATAAATTATGATAAAATTCTCGGCTTTTTGAAGAGAGAGAGTATGTAACAAGATGCTGCATACGGATGGTTGAACATTGTAGCTTATGTATTGCTCGCTATCTTTTAGTATGTGGACAATATGTAGGCATTGTATAACCATGTATATACATAGGTAAAGTAAGTAAACGTTAAGTCACTCACAGTTATCTCTAGGGGAGTTTCTTGCTAGGCAACGTGCGAAAAATAACGACATACTGACTATTCAATAACACTGTTGACAGGAGAAGCAAATGAGAACTCATTTGCAACAGAATTCTTCCTTTCTGGTTTTACAAAACGAAGATTTCTGTTTGAATAGAGAAACTATTTGAACGATCGATTGGTTTGCTAGCGTTACTGTCACGAAAGGAATGAGATGCTGTGTATAGGTATGTCCAGTTCTATATATCTATATACATGTTGGTGGATTGTGTTTCTCTGTGTGTAGTAAATTGCAAAAATGTTGTTCTTTTGTGCTTTGAAAGATGAAAAAATATATATAATAATAGTTAAACTTATCGACATTTTCTGTGATGAAATGGAAGGAGGATGCTTTTTCCATTTTTCGCATCTTCTTTGGAATATATGAAAATCCGGTGGATACCTATCCAAATTAAGAATTCCAAAAAATATTTTTTGTGGATATTTTATGAAAAAAATTCAAAAAATCTGATCTGTTGAGACGTGTAACGATTTTAAATAATAAAAGTTTTAAAGTAGGCTTTAAATATGATAAATATGAAACACTTAAAATAAAGAAATGTTAGAAAAACATAGTCTCTAAAACTTTATCTGACATGAAACAGGCGTGGCTGTCGTTCTGATCGACAAAAATGCTGAGAATAATCAATATATTTTTATACAGTGAAGTTCTTATAGATTAGTTAGTGAACATTGTCATGAAATATTTGTTAAACTTCTTTAATAAAAGAATCATTGTATACGTGTATACATGGTTTTAGTTGTAAGAATCTTCTTCAATGATTTATACAGTAAAATTTCATACATTTTATAAAATAAACAATTCTTATCTATAAAATAAGTTTCAAATTTCAATATGAAATTCTTAAATTAGTATATAAACATAATAATATTTGTTAAAAATGGTATCAAATTCACAAATTTGTCAATGTATTTTTCAATAATCCACTGTTAATGTAAGCTCTTATTAAATTTCGATATTAAGTTTGAAAGAGTATTATAAACGTCTATAACATCATAAAAATGAATTAAATTTTATATTTTGTATTATAAAGTAAATTATTTTTTATATTTTAAGAGATATTTCATAAAAATGAAGGAAGAATGAAACATTTTTTATAGTTCTGCATTAGAAAACATTGCAAAACAGCAATAAAAGTAATAATTCAAACTAACTAAAAATAGAAAATAAAATTAAACAAACATGTAGTTTTATATAAATTTATAAATAAAAGTAAATAATAATAACAATCTTCTACGAATTCAATTAAGAAAGAACATAAGCGAATAAAATTCAAACTTTTAATGCTGAAGGAAGTAATTTAAATTTAAAATTCTTAAATATTTTTCAAAACTTTTTAAAAATAAAATAGTAAATAATTTAAATATATAAAAAATTTAATTTAGTAAATAAAAATATTATTTTTTTATGCATGTAAGTACTGTATATAAAAATATTGATATAAAAATTAATTTGGAACGGGATTATATAGTATTAATGAATATTAATGATTGTTCTTGATATCATTTAATTGTTAAGTAATTGTTTTAGGATTGAATAGATTAAATATTTTCCAAATAATTCTCGCCGTACAAGTTGAATCCAGTTATGGAAAGGGATTTATATTATAGCAAGTTAAGAGAAACCAAAGCTCTTCTTTTCGCTCGATCGCTTCCAATAGGTCGGTATGGTGACGGTCACTGTACCTGACTGGTGACCGTTGAGGACACCATCTGTTGCAGGCAGAGGAATATGAGCAGAAATCCCACTCGATTGAATCTCTCATCGACTTTCTCCCTACTTTGATACTGGTAGTCATCAACTCAATACTCTATTCTTTGCTTTCAAAAGCTAAGTTACTTCAATAAAATTTACTTTCTTCGATGAGTATTGCAAGAAAAAGTTCTATAGATTGATCTAAAAATACTCCATTACTAAATATTTCATTACCTAAAATAAAAAAGAAAAATAAAGTATAATGTTTGAACCTTAAATAAACTATTACATGTTCAACTTTAATGCTTCTATTATTAAAGTATTATTATATAAAAGTATAAAAATTAATATAAATAATTTACAGTTATATAATTATAAATTTGTAGTTATAAATTAAAAATTTATAATTTATAACTACAAATCATTTTTTTAAATATTTAGTGGATAAAAATAGGTTCTTAATAAGAAAAACAACTTTATATGCTAAAAGCATCATTGTTAATTTATAAAAATTTATTTAAGTTTGATTAAAATTATTTATAAAATGTAAAACATGCAGTAAACTAAAATATTTGTAAGTCTAGATGACATTTTAAATGATTATTTTATCATAAACGACCATAAAAATTTTATTTCTTTAAGTGTAGACCTATCATGTGTTTATATTAAAAAAATAAGTTTAAAATACTTTTAGTAGTATTATTAATGTATTACATCCATTAATTTGGTGGCTACTTCAAGTAATTATATATAAAAGAAAGAAAGAAAGAAAAAAAAGAAAAAAACAGATTTTCTTATAGCCTAACAGCATCGCCGACTGATAATTTCTGCATTTCAGTTAGATTCAATTTCTAATGCGTAAGCGTCTATCATAAAAGTGCACTCTTCTACTCTTTTCGTCTATATATATTTTTTATTTTTATTTTTCTAATGCATTTTGGAGTTTTCTTTTAAAGAATTTTTTTTCAATCAGTCACACAGATTCAACGAGACTAGACTGTCGCTAGAGATACTCCCAAAGGAGGAAACCGTCTTTCTCGCTTTCTTAATCCGACATGACTGTCTTTTTTTTATATTTTTTTTCTGCTTTTTTCTTCTTCTTCTTCTTCAGAACTTTACTCCAATTCCGTCTCTTCTAAACCAAAGCCGTTCATCAGTGGCGTTCGGAAACCGGCTTATCCAGGATACAGACTGATGAAACCTGTTGTCGTAAAAATCCCCTTCTCTTCTATTCTTTTCTTCTGTTGCCCTGAAATTGTCCAGACAGAAGACCGCCAATTCTGTAAGGAACGAGCTTCAATCTGCTCAATTGCTGCAGGTCGAAGAGTGAAGTCTATACAACTGGAGTTTTTCGCCCCTTCTCAACCCCCAAAAATCCTTAGAGTGACGGAAAGACATGGGGGATTTCCTTTTGCCACTATCGAGATTATCTCCGAGAGTCCTACAAACTTTACTAACTTCACCAATGTCGAGAGTAGAGTAATGGTTATTGCTTCCTATCCCTTAATGGAAGCATTGCTGGCATGGTATGTCTAACGGTCAAAAACATATCGATATTTGTCTCACCACTTTCACTCTTCTGACGTTTCAAGATATGGAATCTAGAACTGTTCTGATATGTGTGTACCAACCGGAAGTTCTAGGATCTGTCATTTTCTCTTCTACTTTCAGCATTGAGTGAAATGAAAGAAAATTTTATCAGAAATAAGAGATATCTAACCCATCTCACACATGGTTGAAGGCTCTTCTTTGACAATCAATGGTCATCCCAATAGATTTCGAAATTTATTGCATTCCTTTCGATCATAAGATTCTATTTGATAATATGCTTCGTTTTTGATACGAACCAAAGAATAAAGAATCTTTTGAATGATTTATTTAAGGAAATACATTTAATTCCTGCCATTTTCAATTGGAAAATTTAGTAAAATGAGTTTAAAATTTATAAAAATTGCTAAGGATAGTCATGTGCTAGTAATTGATAAACGATTTACAATTAATATATTTGAATTGAATCTAGAATGAAGTGTAAAGAAATCGTGCACTTAACTGCCACCAGCTGCAGTTTGGTTGGAAGACATCTATAGCATCATTTCAATCACAGCTGGTGCAAAAGTTGTCTTGTCAGACCAGCTGTACGTTCCACAGGTCATTGAGCTTTTGTTAAACTTGTATTATTTTGTAATTTCACATCTTTAGAACATTATAACTCCTCTAATATATCGTCTAATAATTTTACTATAAATTGAAATCATTTTTAATTCTAAAACTTCCATTTAAAATAAAATAAAAATTTAATTCTGATCTACTCCTTTAATATAGATCTCTTAATGAAAACTCCTTACATGCGTGATTTTTTTATTTTTTATTTTATTTTTTGCTGTTAAAATACAATAAAGATTTTCTCTAGAACCAATATTGGCAACATCACTTTTTTATTATTATTTTCTTCTCCTTTTCTTCTTTTTCTTCATCTTCTTCTATTAATAATTTCGATATAAATCATAAATATAAATCTTATGTCAATATTCCAAGATGTTACCAATGCAATGACATGTGGAAACCAAAGATGACTCATCATAAAGTATTAGATAAGTTCATATAATTTATTTTATTTTTTCATTTATAACATCAAGATATTACATTTTCTTAATTCTGAAGTATTTAAGAAAGAGAATTGATTAATTCTTAATTTTGTAATATTGGTTTGAGAAATAATCCTCTTAATTAAAATGGACTTAGTTTTAATAATTTATGAATCATTCTCTTTCTTAATAATTTAGTAAAATTCTAATATTGTCTTTAAAATTATATACATCATTTGAATTATATTTTAAAAATAATTCTATAATTTACCTAAAAACATAAAAAAAACTTAATGATATTTACAAAACAATTCTCAAGTAGATAATAATTTACAAGTGTCTTTTACTTCGTCCCTTTCACACACCATTTTTATCAAATGTATAATATTATTTAAATATTAATTGAGATAGTGCGTTATTATTAAGATTGCCCACCCCTCAATGTCCTTATTTTTAATTATTAATAAATATATAAATTTTGAATTAAAATATGAAATTTTAAAACTTATAATGATAATATTTTATGTACAATTTTCTATTTTAATAAACTTAAGTTTAAGAACATTAAAGTTAATAATAAGAGCCATAGATGCGTCGTTTTGGGGATTATCCACGCCTTAATACTCGTATATTTAATTATTACGCTAATAAATAAATATATATTTAAGACTTATTCGTGGTATAAAAATATTTAAAATTTACGTTGAAAGAAGATTATAAACTCGTCAGTCAAAAGATTATTTGCATCAACAAATATTCTGTAATTATGGGTTCATGTTATATTAATTTTTATAATACAAATTATATTTTATGTAATTATATTTACTGAAAGAATGTAACTCAAATATTAATTTAAAGAAAAATATATTGTAAACAATTTATTTTAAAAATTTAATAAAATTAACTTTTATATCTGTTTCATTTGAAATGTTACTTATCTCATTTTGTAAAAATTTTATATTATGCACCTTGTAACAGGGTCTATCGCTAATTACCTTGACTAATAAAGATTAATTATAAAAAATAATTAGTTAATTGTTGATAATTGTTTCTTAGAAATTTTAAAGATATAGTAATAATATTAAATGTACAATTTTCTATTTTAACAAAATAAAATACTGCTGGAAGCATTTAAAATTATTGTTTTAATCAAAAAAATTCTCATACACAAGTACATTTTTTAAAGTGTTTTCCTCCTTAAAAACATTGTTAAAATTTTCTTTCTACGTAGTTTCCAATTATCTAGTAATCATATTTGCATCATCATCTTTTCTGTCGTTGATGCATTATTATATTAAATCCTTACTAAGCAAAAAAATGGAAGAACTCTTGTATTTTTTTTTAAATTCTGCACAAAAACTTCAAAAAAATCAAGTTTTTATGAAGCAGAATTTTCTAGAATTTTTTAGTGCAATGGATATAATAATGCATTAATAAAATTTCTATTTTTTAATACTATTGATATACAAGAATACACACACTATGTGGAAGGAGTTGTTCTAAATAATATATTTTACCATATATTTTCTCTATGATAAACTGAGACTTTTGATGTTCAGTATATTGTTCTATGTCATCATTTTTCAATACATTCTCTAAATTATTTATCGTATCTCGTGGCCGCGTTATAAAATTCAATGCTAAAACAAGGTTTAATGGTTTCTGGAGAATTCGATATTTTAAAGTACAAAGCATTGAAAATGATTCTTAATACTAAAAATACTTGTTAATATTTAAAATTTTACTTTATAATATAGTCAACTGTCATTATAATAAATTTTTTATGCAAACTTTAGTTACGATCATATAGAAAAACTGTACCCTTGATCATTTAGAAGGATTGTTCTAAGATAGAATTATATAAAGGGTGGCCAAAAATCAGTTAACTATTGTAAAGATTAAACTGTTATTTAAGCATATTTTAAATCTTGTTTTCGCCAATTTTATGAAAAGAAAAGACTATTTAAAATCAAGTATACGATTCATATTCACAAGTGTAATTGGGACACTGTTAACTAACTTTTAACCTAACCTGTATGTATTTTATAAAAATTTCTATATATAACTTTATTCTAGAATAAAAATTATAAACATTAAAATAATTTAATACTTATCTATATATGCCATTATCATAATATAAATCTAAACTTTGAATATTAAATTAATAAAAAAATTAAAATTAGTTTCATAAATTTGTATGCTTTATAATGCTATGAAGTTATAAATGTTATTTATTTTTATGTAAATCACTGTTTCTGTTACGCTGGAGGTGAAAGAGTTGATAATATTTACAGTAGTATAAGCTTGCAGGTATGTAAGCATCAAAATACAATAAATCAATACACGGTTTAGAATAGATTCTAACAAAAAATTTGAAATGTAGTTACATCAATAATGGCTTTAAATTAAAATTAAATATATTATTTTGATTAAATTACTGGTTTATTGGAGGAAATCATTTAAATGCATCTTGGATGCTTTGAGTAAAATATGATGTTTATAAATGTAATAAATTTTATATTTATAGAAATGTTTTATTATTTTCTATTAATTTTAATGACTAATTAAATATAATAATATAAATAATCAAACTTTTTAATAACATTAAAAGTATTTTTTAGTTCAATTTAAAAAAGTCGTTATATCGGCTTCGTGTCATTGACGGTTACATTGATAATATTTTAAATATTTACGTAAAAACAAGAATTTTAAGTGATTAAAATTTAAATATTAATAAACTTTTACATATTATTAAATTAAATTTAATCTTATAAAGAAAAATACCGCAAAATAGCAATTTTAATGTTAGTATTTAAGATATAAAATGACTTTTTTCCGATAAGAACATCTAAAATAATGATAATGAATCGAGACAGATTCTTTCATCGAATTGCACATTTGTCGACATATGCTACAATAGAAATAAATAAAATTATAAAAATCCTTTTGTTCTTTCAATTTAAAAGTTCTCACAGTTTCTTTGATCGATTGTAATTTCTCGAAATATGTACGATTATTTGAAACGAGAGTACATTGAATTTTGTCCAAAGTAATTGGATAAGGATTTGCATATAACGAAAAGAAATGACCAGTTAGTTGTATTCGATAAGAGTAGCAAAGACTGGCATGATTTTGTAAAGAGTTGCAATCATCCGAAAATGGAGCAATTTACTTTCAGTCGCTCCAGGCAATCTAGAATCAATATATTCTTGTAAACCTTGTATAAGCTTAGAATTACACAAGAATATTCATTCCCCTTGACTTCTTCTTTATATTTACAATATTAATCGAAATAGTTAGTTTCATTCGATAGAAAATTATATTAATTGCAATTTATCCTTTTAATTTATATATATTTATCATTTATTTATTTCTTGTTGCTATATATTTCATTAAATAGAGAAGTATATGATTTCTCTACAATTATATTTTCATATTAAGTTTTTCTAATTAATGTTCAATTTTTAGCATAAATAATTACGTATGATATATAATAAAATGCCATACATTATAATACGTGCATAAGATGTGAAATTTTTCAAATATAAAAATTATTTTTTATTTTGTTTTTAAGCGTAAATTAAATATCTTTAAGCAGTTATGTGCTAAATAAAAATAAATGTTTATCGTAATATAAAACGTTTTCAATAACAGTATTGTTGAAATTATTGTTTCTTTCAGAATGGTGTATTATTATTACAAATAACTTTAATTACTTACCTAAGAGATCGCGATCTACCAGTTGAGAAGTTTCAACTTATTTTCATAATTTTTCAAGTTACTCACTTCTTATCGTAATATCATATTTATACTATAAAAATACGATATTACTATCATATTTTTGGTTAAATAAAATATTTATAAATCTATATCTCAAATATATAAAATTATTTTAAATGTTATCTCAAACACGATATAAAATATTATGTATGATAGTATTTAGTAAATTTAAATAGTTGTAACATGTTTTGAAAGGTATTTTTAGCCGTACTTATATATTTATTTTAGTAATTCTTTAATTCACTTGTAATATAAAATATTCTAACTAAAAGCTTTGATCGAACGGTTGGAGATTTTCCAAACTTTAACTAAACCAGTTATTGTATTGTACTTTAAAAGAAAGGTATAAAGACATTCTGACGAATTCTGGCAACCCTAAGTTCCCTAGAGGATGCTGAGAACTATTCTTTGTCTCCCGTTGAAACCCTATTGAAACACAGAGAGAAAGAGGAGGGAAAAAAAGACTTGCTGTCGAGCACAATCGATTGTCAGAAAAGAGCAGAAAATAGGTCAGAGATACAGCCAATAAAAACACTCCAGCGATTTTCCAACCTTTATGACGTTTTAAACTTCGAGTAGCAAGTCTTTGACAACAGAAAGGTATGGATAAAAGTCGTCTCCATCATCCATTGACATTAAATGGGGTAGGCTTTCTAACAAATTATGGATTTCCACTTTTGGTCAGAAGTGATGATCGTTAAACAGGTGAATGTACCAGAATGATCCTCTGATATATAAATGTTCTTTTAAAGCTAAACCTCTTCAGTTTTCATTCTAGATAGATAAAATAACAATCTGAGAAGTACTGTAGTAACAATAATAGTTGTAATTTTGAGATATTCAATAACCACACTTTCATACGACATATACCGAAACTTTCATATGAACGGAAACAGAATTAAATGATTCTTATAATTAAATTCAATTTTATATGATTTAAACGAATTAAGTTTTAATTAAACGCGAAAATTTATGAGTAAAACTTGAAATAATATTATCATTATAATAAATTATTAAAGCGACAGAATATTTAACTTCATTAATAATTCTCATCAATTTTTTCTGAAATTAAAAAATTACAATATTTATTTTAAAATAAATTAAAAATTTCACCAATTATAATTAATTAAAAATAGAAAAGTTTATAAAGAACAGAATTACATTATCAGTTAAAGAGTGTTGAAAAAGTTGATTACAATAGCATTGAATAGCACCTTATTTTTTTGATGATTGTCTTTTCTCTTCATTGCTCATTGTGTGATGGCTGCAAAAGGAAATAACAGAAAGATATCTTCTATTTATCGTTCTATTTAACGCTGTTCATACTCCACATCCAGATTGTTAGAAGGTATAAGTCAAACCGTCAAACGAAGATCTTCGAGGTTGTCCATTGTCCCGCTGCGGACACAGACAGTGATTGTGATAAATGGATTTGATGGCTGACAAGGACCACCCATTCGACTTCGTGCAACAGGTTCGAAAATTCCAAAAATAATCTATTTAAGATTTCTTTTCTTCAGTTCTTTTTCCATTTTCAAATAATATATTTCAAAACAATCAAACATAGTGCTTTCAACTGGAATCGTATTTGTTCTAAATATTCTTCCTGTTTTGAAATATAGAAAAGGTTTATAAATATTGATGAATGTTCAGAAAATCATATCAAATAAATAGATTCGTATATATATACATATATATTTTCCATAGAATAATTTATAAAATGTATGATATTTTGCATATACATTTCCCAGATTTAAAAAATATAGGCCTATATTGTAAAATGTATTAAATAATTAAGACTTTTTATAATTTAATTAATTTTTATTCAGAATTTTAATAAATAAATTTACTAAAAAATTAAATGCATAATTTTTTCCAAAACAAAACATTTGAATTGAAGACAAAACTTTATAGATTAATTAATTATCCATGTTAAGAAGCTAATGTTAAAATATCTTAAATAATTAATTAAAAAATTATTTTCAGAATGAAAATTAAAAACAGTATTAATAATTCAATAATTAGTACATTTTATTTTCTAATTTTAATTTAATAATAGCATTAACAATTAAATAAATGTTAGAAATTGACTTTAATACTCTGTTTACATTTTACATTGTTTAATAATTGTATGCGGATATTAATATAGCTTATATAAAATGAATTCTTGGAAAATATAAACAGAATTTATTTATTTATAGAACTCCTAAAAATGTTATTGAAAATTATTTTTACACTTTATAAAAATTATTATTACTGTTTACGTAATGTAAAAAGTTAAGAACTCATACATTACTTATGGTTTTTGAAAAATCAGATTCTCGAATGATTTTTATAAGATTCTTAAAAGATTTTTAGAGAATCTCTCAGAATCTTAAAGAATTTTTTAAAAATTCTTTAAAAAGAAAGAAATCCTTATGCATTTTTACGAAATATTCTTTTCCTTTTTTCCTTCTCTTTCTTTTCTCTTTTTTACAGAATAAAGAGGATCCTAAACCCGNTTGGTTTGCTAGCGTTACTGTCACGAAAGGAATGAGATGCTGTGTATAGGTATGTCCAGTTCTATATATCTATATACATGTTGGTGGATTGTGTTTCTCTGTGTGTAGTAAATTGCAAAAATGTTGTTCTTTTGTGCTTTGAAAGATGAAAAAATATATATAATAATAGTTAAACTTATCGACATTTTCTGTGATGAAATGGAAGGAGGATGCTTTTTCCATTTTTCGCATCTTCTTTGGAATATATGAAAATCCGGTGGATACCTATCCAAATTAAGAATTCCAAAAAATATTTTTTGTGGATATTTTATGAAAAAAATTCAAAAAATCTGATCTGTTGAGACGTGTAACGATTTTAAATAATAAAAGTTTTAAAGTAGGCTTTAAATATGATAAATATGAAACACTTAAAATAAAGAAATGTTAGAAAAACATAGTCTCTAAAACTTTATCTGACATGAAACAGGCGTGGCTGTCGTTCTGATCGACAAAAATGCTGAGAATAATCAATATATTTTTATACAGTGAAGTTCTTATAGATTAGTTAGTGAACATTGTCATGAAATATTTGTTAAACTTCTTTAATAAAAGAATCATTGTATACGTGTATACATGGTTTTAGTTGTAAGAATCTTCTTCAATGATTTATACAGTAAAATTTCATACATTTTATAAAATAAACAATTCTTATCTATAAAATAAGTTTCAAATTTCAATATGAAATTCTTAAATTAGTATATAAACATAATAATATTTGTTAAAAATGGTATCAAATTCACAAATTTGTCAATGTATTTTTCAATAATCCACTGTTAATGTAAGCTCTTATTAAATTTCGATATTAAGTTTGAAAGAGTATTATAAACGTCTATAACATCATAAAAATGAATTAAATTTTATATTTTGTATTATAAAGTAAATTATTTTTTATATTTTAAGAGATATTTCATAAAAATGAAGGAAGAATGAAACATTTTTTATAGTTCTGCATTAGAAAACATTGCAAAACAGCAATAAAAGTAATAATTCAAACTAACTAAAAATAGAAAATAAAATTAAACAAACATGTAGTTTTATATAAATTTATAAATAAAAGTAAATAATAATAACAATCTTCTACGAATTCAATTAAGAAAGAACATAAGCGAATAAAATTCAAACTTTTAATGCTGAAGGAAGTAATTTAAATTTAAAATTCTTAAATATTTTTCAAAACTTTTTAAAAATAAAATAGTAAATAATTTAAATATATAAAAAATTTAATTTAGTAAATAAAAATATTATTTTTTTATGCATGTAAGTACTGTATATAAAAATATTGATATAAAAATTAATTTGGAACGGGATTATATAGTATTAATGAATATTAATGATTGTTCTTGATATCATTTAATTGTTAAGTAATTGTTTTAGGATTGAATAGATTAAATATTTTCCAAATAATTCTCGCCGTACAAGTTGAATCCAGTTATGGAAAGGGATTTATATTATAGCAAGTTAAGAGAAACCAAAGCTCTTCTTTTCGCTCGATCGCTTCCAATAGGTCGGTATGGTGACGGTCACTGTACCTGACTGGTGACCGTTGAGGACACCATCTGTTGCAGGCAGAGGAATATGAGCAGAAATCCCACTCGATTGAATCTCTCATCGACTTTCTCCCTACTTTGATACTGGTAGTCATCAACTCAATACTCTATTCTTTGCTTTCAAAAGCTAAGTTACTTCAATAAAATTTACTTTCTTCGATGAGTATTGCAAGAAAAAGTTCTATAGATTGATCTAAAAATACTCCATTACTAAATATTTCATTACCTAAAATAAAAAAGAAAAATAAAGTATAATGTTTGAACCTTAAATAAACTATTACATGTTCAACTTTAATGCTTCTATTATTAAAGTATTATTATATAAAAGTATAAAAATTAATATAAATAATTTACAGTTATATAATTATAAATTTGTAGTTATAAATTAAAAATTTATAATTTATAACTACAAATCATTTTTTTAAATATTTAGTGGATAAAAATAGGTTCTTAATAAGAAAAACAACTTTATATGCTAAAAGCATCATTGTTAATTTATAAAAATTTATTTAAGTTTGATTAAAATTATTTATAAAATGTAAAACATGCAGTAAACTAAAATATTTGTAAGTCTAGATGACATTTTAAATGATTATTTTATCATAAACGACCATAAAAATTTTATTTCTTTAAGTGTAGACCTATCATGTGTTTATATTAAAAAAATAAGTTTAAAATACTTTTAGTAGTATTATTAATGTATTACATCCATTAATTTGGTGGCTACTTCAAGTAATTATATATAAAAGAAAGAAAGAAAGAAAAAAAAGAAAAAAACAGATTTTCTTATAGCCTAACAGCATCGCCGACTGATAATTTCTGCATTTCAGTTAGATTCAATTTCTAATGCGTAAGCGTCTATCATAAAAGTGCACTCTTCTACTCTTTTCGTCTATATATATTTTTTATTTTTATTTTTCTAATGCATTTTGGAGTTTTCTTTTAAAGAATTTTTTTTCAATCAGTCACACAGATTCAACGAGACTAGACTGTCGCTAGAGATACTCCCAAAGGAGGAAACCGTCTTTCTCGCTTTCTTAATCCGACATGACTGTCTTTTTTTTATATTTTTTTTCTGCTTTTTTCTTCTTCTTCTTCTTCAGAACTTTACTCCAATTCCGTCTCTTCTAAACCAAAGCCGTTCATCAGTGGCGTTCGGAAACCGGCTTATCCAGGATACAGACTGATGAAACCTGTTGTCGTAAAAATCCCCTTCTCTTCTATTCTTTTCTTCTGTTGCCCTGAAATTGTCCAGACAGAAGACCGCCAATTCTGTAAGGAACGAGCTTCAATCTGCTCAATTGCTGCAGGTCGAAGAGTGAAGTCTATACAACTGGAGTTTTTCGCCCCTTCTCAACCCCCAAAAATCCTTAGAGTGACGGAAAGACATGGGGGATTTCCTTTTGCCACTATCGAGATTATCTCCGAGAGTCCTACAAACTTTACTAACTTCACCAATGTCGAGAGTAGAGTAATGGTTATTGCTTCCTATCCCTTAATGGAAGCATTGCTGGCATGGTATGTCTAACGGTCAAAAACATATCGATATTTGTCTCACCACTTTCACTCTTCTGACGTTTCAAGATATGGAATCTAGAACTGTTCTGATATGTGTGTACCAACCGGAAGTTCTAGGATCTGTCATTTTCTCTTCTACTTTCAGCATTGAGTGAAATGAAAGAAAATTTTATCAGAAATAAGAGATATCTAACCCATCTCACACATGGTTGAAGGCTCTTCTTTGACAATCAATGGTCATCCCAATAGATTTCGAAATTTATTGCATTCCTTTCGATCATAAGATTCTATTTGATAATATGCTTCGTTTTTGATACGAACCAAAGAATAAAGAATCTTTTGAATGATTTATTTAAGGAAATACATTTAATTCCTGCCATTTTCAATTGGAAAATTTAGTAAAATGAGTTTAAAATTTATAAAAATTGCTAAGGATAGTCATGTGCTAGTAATTGATAAACGATTTACAATTAATATATTTGAATTGAATCTAGAATGAAGTGTAAAGAAATCGTGCACTTAACTGCCACCAGCTGCAGTTTGGTTGGAAGACATCTATAGCATCATTTCAATCACAGCTGGTGCAAAAGTTGTCTTGTCAGACCAGCTGTACGTTCCACAGGTCATTGAGCTTTTGTTAAACTTGTATTATTTTGTAATTTCACATCTTTAGAACATTATAACTCCTCTAATATATCGTCTAATAATTTTACTATAAATTGAAATCATTTTTAATTCTAAAACTTCCATTTAAAATAAAATAAAAATTTAATTCTGATCTACTCCTTTAATATAGATCTCTTAATGAAAACTCCTTACATGCGTGATTTTTTTATTTTTTATTTTATTTTTTGCTGTTAAAATACAATAAAGATTTTCTCTAGAACCAATATTGGCAACATCACTTTTTTATTATTATTTTCTTCTCCTTTTCTTCTTTTTCTTCATCTTCTTCTATTAATAATTTCGATATAAATCATAAATATAAATCTTATGTCAATATTCCAAGATGTTACCAATGCAATGACATGTGGAAACCAAAGATGACTCATCATAAAGTATTAGATAAGTTCATATAATTTATTTTATTTTTTCATTTATAACATCAAGATATTACATTTTCTTAATTCTGAAGTATTTAAGAAAGAGAATTGATTAATTCTTAATTTTGTAATATTGGTTTGAGAAATAATCCTCTTAATTAAAATGGACTTAGTTTTAATAATTTATGAATCATTCTCTTTCTTAATAATTTAGTAAAATTCTAATATTGTCTTTAAAATTATATACATCATTTGAATTATATTTTAAAAATAATTCTATAATTTACCTAAAAACATAAAAAAAACTTAATGATATTTACAAAACAATTCTCAAGTAGATAATAATTTACAAGTGTCTTTTACTTCGTCCCTTTCACACACCATTTTTATCAAATGTATAATATTATTTAAATATTAATTGAGATAGTGCGTTATTATTAAGATTGCCCACCCCTCAATGTCCTTATTTTTAATTATTAATAAATATATAAATTTTGAATTAAAATATGAAATTTTAAAACTTATAATGATAATATTTTATGTACAATTTTCTATTTTAATAAACTTAAGTTTAAGAACATTAAAGTTAATAATAAGAGCCATAGATGCGTCGTTTTGGGGATTATCCACGCCTTAATACTCGTATATTTAATTATTACGCTAATAAATAAATATATATTTAAGACTTATTCGTGGTATAAAAATATTTAAAATTTACGTTGAAAGAAGATTATAAACTCGTCAGTCAAAAGATTATTTGCATCAACAAATATTCTGTAATTATGGGTTCATGTTATATTAATTTTTATAATACAAATTATATTTTATGTAATTATATTTACTGAAAGAATGTAACTCAAATATTAATTTAAAGAAAAATATATTGTAAACAATTTATTTTAAAAATTTAATAAAATTAACTTTTATATCTGTTTCATTTGAAATGTTACTTATCTCATTTTGTAAAAATTTTATATTATGCACCTTGTAACAGGGTCTATCGCTAATTACCTTGACTAATAAAGATTAATTATAAAAAATAATTAGTTAATTGTTGATAATTGTTTCTTAGAAATTTTAAAGATATAGTAATAATATTAAATGTACAATTTTCTATTTTAACAAAATAAAATACTGCTGGAAGCATTTAAAATTATTGTTTTAATCAGAAAAATTCTCATACACAAGTACATTTTTTAAAGTGTTTTCCTCCTTAAAAACATTGTTAAAATTTTCTTTCTACGTAGTTTCCAATTATCTAGTAATCATATTTGCATCATCATCTTTTCTGTCGTTGATGCATTATTATATTAAATCCTTACTAAGCAAAAAAATGGAAGAACTCTTGTATTTTTTTTTTAATTCTGCACAAAAACTTCAAAAAATCAAGTTTTTATGAAGCAGAATTTTCTAGAATTTTTTAGTGCAATGGATATAATAATGCATTAATAAAAATTTCTATTTTTTAATACTATTGATATACAAGAATACACACACTATGTGGAAGGAGTTGTTCTAAATAATATATTTTACCATATATTTTCTCTATGATAAACTGAGACTTTTGATGTTCAGTATATTGTTCTATGTCATCATTTTTCAATACATTCTCTAAATTATTTATCGTATCTCGTGGCCGCGTTATAAAATTCAATGCTAAAACAAGGTTTAATGGTTTCTGGAGAATTCGATATTTTAAAGTACAAAGCATTGAAAATGATTCTTAATACTAAAAATACTTGTTAATATTTAAAATTTTACTTTATAATATAGTAAACTGTCATTATAATAAATTTTTTATGCAAACTTTAGTTACGATCATATAGAAAAACTGTACTCTTGATCATTTAGAAGGATTGTTCTAAGATAGAATTATATAAAGGGTGGCCAAAAATCAGTTAACTATTGTAAAGATTAAACTGTTATTTAAAACAACTTTATATGCTAAAAGCATCATTGTTAATTTATAAAAATTTATTTAAGTTTGATTAAAATTATTTATAAAATGTAAAACATGCAGTAAACTAAAATATTTGTAAGTCTAGATGACATTTTAAATGATTATTTTATCATAAACGACCATAAAAATTTTATTTCTTTAAGTGTAGACCTATCATGTGTTTATATTAAAAAAATAAGTTTAAAATACTTTTAGTAGTATTATTAATGTATTACATCCATTAATTTGGTGGCTACTTCAAGTAATTATATATAAAAGAAAGAAAGAAAGAAAAAAAAGAAAAAAACAGATTTTCTTATAGCCTAACAGCATCGCCGACTGATAATTTCTGCATTTCAGTTAGATTCAATTTCTAATGCGTAAGCGTCTATCATAAAAGTGCACTCTTCTACTCTTTTCGTCTATATATATTTTTTATTTTTATTTTTCTAATGCATTTTGGAGTTTTCTTTTAAAGAATTTTTTTTCAATCAGTCACACAGATTCAACGAGACTAGACTGTCGCTAGAGATACTCCCAAAGGAGGAAACCGTCTTTCTCGCTTTCTTAATCCGACATGACTGTCTTTTTTTTATATTTTTTTTCTGCTTTTTTCTTCTTCTTCTTCTTCAGAACTTTACTCCAATTCCGTCTCTTCTAAACCAAAGCCGTTCATCAGTGGCGTTCGGAAACCGGCTTATCCAGGATACAGACTGATGAAACCTGTTGTCGTAAAAATCCCCTTCTCTTCTATTCTTTTCTTCTGTTGCCCTGAAATTGTCCAGACAGAAGACCGCCAATTCTGTAAGGAACGAGCTTCAATCTGCTCAATTGCTGCAGGTCGAAGAGTGAAGTCTATACAACTGGAGTTTTTCGCCCCTTCTCAACCCCCAAAAATCCTTAGAGTGACGGAAAGACATGGGGGATTTCCTTTTGCCACTATCGAGATTATCTCCGAGAGTCCTACAAACTTTACTAACTTCACCAATGTCGAGAGTAGAGTAATGGTTATTGCTTCCTATCCCTTAATGGAAGCATTGCTGGCATGGTATGTCTAACGGTCAAAAACATATCGATATTTGTCTCACCACTTTCACTCTTCTGACGTTTCAAGATATGGAATCTAGAACTGTTCTGATATGTGTGTACCAACCGGAAGTTCTAGGATCTGTCATTTTCTCTTCTACTTTCAGCATTGAGTGAAATGAAAGAAAATTTTATCAGAAATAAGAGATATCTAACCCATCTCACACATGGTTGAAGGCTCTTCTTTGACAATCAATGGTCATCCCAATAGATTTCGAAATTTATTGCATTCCTTTCGATCATAAGATTCTATTTGATAATATGCTTCGTTTTTGATACGAACCAAAGAATAAAGAATCTTTTGAATGATTTATTTAAGGAAATACATTTAATTCCTGCCATTTTCAATTGGAAAATTTAGTAAAATGAGTTTAAAATTTATAAAAATTGCTAAGGATAGTCATGTGCTAGTAATTGATAAACGATTTACAATTAATATATTTGAATTGAATCTAGAATGAAGTGTAAAGAAATCGTGCACTTAACTGCCACCAGCTGCAGTTTGGTTGGAAGACATCTATAGCATCATTTCAATCACAGCTGGTGCAAAAGTTGTCTTGTCAGACCAGCTGTACGTTCCACAGGTCATTGAGCTTTTGTTAAACTTGTATTATTTTGTAATTTCACATCTTTAGAACATTATAACTCCTCTAATATATCGTCTAATAATTTTACTATAAATTGAAATCATTTTTAATTCTAAAACTTCCATTTAAAATAAAATAAAAATTTAATTCTGATCTACTCCTTTAATATAGATCTCTTAATGAAAACTCCTTACATGCGTGATTTTTTTATTTTTTATTTTATTTTTTGCTGTTAAAATACAATAAAGATTTTCTCTAGAACCAATATTGGCAACATCACTTTTTTATTATTATTTTCTTCTCCTTTTCTTCTTTTTCTTCATCTTCTTCTATTAATAATTTCGATATAAATCATAAATATAAATCTTATGTCAATATTCCAAGATGTTACCAATGCAATGACATGTGGAAACCAAAGATGACTCATCATAAAGTATTAGATAAGTTCATATAATTTATTTTATTTTTTCATTTATAACATCAAGATATTACATTTTCTTAATTCTGAAGTATTTAAGAAAGAGAATTGATTAATTCTTAATTTTGTAATATTGGTTTGAGAAATAATCCTCTTAATTAAAATGGACTTAGTTTTAATAATTTATGAATCATTCTCTTTCTTAATAATTTAGTAAAATTCTAATATTGTCTTTAAAATTATATACATCATTTGAATTATATTTTAAAAATAATTCTATAATTTACCTAAAAACATAAAAAAAACTTAATGATATTTACAAAACAATTCTCAAGTAGATAATAATTTACAAGTGTCTTTTACTTCGTCCCTTTCACACACCATTTTTATCAAATGTATAATATTATTTAAATATTAATTGAGATAGTGCGTTATTATTAAGATTGCCCACCCCTCAATGTCCTTATTTTTAATTATTAATAAATATATAAATTTTGAATTAAAATATGAAATTTTAAAACTTATAATGATAATATTTTATGTACAATTTTCTATTTTAATAAACTTAAGTTTAAGAACATTAAAGTTAATAATAAGAGCCATAGATGCGTCGTTTTGGGGATTATCCACGCCTTAATACTCGTATATTTAATTATTACGCTAATAAATAAATATATATTTAAGACTTATTCGTGGTATAAAAATATTTAAAATTTACGTTGAAAGAAGATTATAAACTCGTCAGTCAAAAGATTATTTGCATCAACAAATATTCTGTAATTATGGGTTCATGTTATATTAATTTTTATAATACAAATTATATTTTATGTAATTATATTTACTGAAAGAATGTAACTCAAATATTAATTTAAAGAAAAATATATTGTAAACAATTTATTTTAAAAATTTAATAAAATTAACTTTTATATCTGTTTCATTTGAAATGTTACTTATCTCATTTTGTAAAAATTTTATATTATGCACCTTGTAACAGGGTCTATCGCTAATTACCTTGACTAATAAAGATTAATTATAAAAAATAATTAGTTAATTGTTGATAATTGTTTCTTAGAAATTTTAAAGATATAGTAATAATATTAAATGTACAATTTTCTATTTTAACAAAATAAAATACTGCTGGAAGCATTTAAAATTATTGTTTTAATCAGAAAAATTCTCATACACAAGTACATTTTTTAAAGTGTTTTCCTCCTTAAAAACATTGTTAAAATTTTCTTTCTACGTAGTTTCCAATTATCTAGTAATCATATTTGCATCATCATCTTTTCTGTCGTTGATGCATTATTATATTAAATCCTTACTAAGCAAAAAAATGGAAGAACTCTTGTATTTTTTTTTTAATTCTGCACAAAAACTTCAAAAAATCAAGTTTTTATGAAGCAGAATTTTCTAGAATTTTTTAGTGCAATGGATATAATAATGCATTAATAAAAATTTCTATTTTTTAATACTATTGATATACAAGAATACACACACTATGTGGAAGGAGTTGTTCTAAATAATATATTTTACCATATATTTTCTCTATGATAAACTGAGACTTTTGATGTTCAGTATATTGTTCTATGTCATCATTTTTCAATACATTCTCTAAATTATTTATCGTATCTCGTGGCCGCGTTATAAAATTCAATGCTAAAACAAGGTTTAATGGTTTCTGGAGAATTCGATATTTTAAAGTACAAAGCATTGAAAATGATTCTTAATACTAAAAATACTTGTTAATATTTAAAATTTTACTTTATAATATAGTAAACTGTCATTATAATAAATTTTTTATGCAAACTTTAGTTACGATCATATAGAAAAACTGTACTCTTGATCATTTAGAAGGATTGTTCTAAGATAGAATTATATAAAGGGTGGCCAAAAATCAGTTAACTATTGTAAAGATTAAACTGTTATTTAAGCATCTTGTTTTCGCCAATTTTATGAAAAGAAAAGACTATTTAAAATCAAGTATACGATTCATATTCACAAGTGTAATTGGAACACTGTTAACTAACTTTTAACCTAACCTGTATGTATTTTATAAAAATTTCTATATATAACTTTATTCTAGAATAAAAATTATAAACATTAAAATAATTTAATACTTATCTATATATGCCATTATCATAATATAAATCTAAACTTTGAATATTAAATTAATAAAAAAATTAAAATTAGTTTCATAAATTTGTATGCTTTATAATGCTATGAAGTTATAAATGTTATTTATTTTTATGTAAATCACTGTTTCTGTTACGCTGGAGGTGAAAGAGTTGATAATATTTACAGTAGTATAAGCTTGCAGGTATGTAAGCATCAAAATACAATAAATCAATACACGGTTTAGAATAGATTCTAACAAAAAATTTGAAATGTAGTTACATCAATAATGGCTTTAAATTAAAATTAAATATATTATTTTGATTAAATTACTGGTTTATTGGAGGAAATCATTTAAATGCATCTTGGATGCTTTGAGTAAAATATGATGTTTATAAATGTAATAAATTTTATATTTATAGAAATGTTTTATTATTTTCTATTAATTTTAATGACTAATTAAATATAATAATATAAATAATCAAACTTTTTAATAACATTAAAAGTATTTTTTAGTTCAATTTAAAAAAGTCGTTATATCGGCTTCGTGTCATTGACGGTTACATTGATAATATTTTAAATATTTACGTAAAAACAAGAATTTTAAGTGATTAAAATTTAAATATTAATAAACTTTTACATATTATTAAATTAAATTTAATCTTATAAAGAAAAATACCGCAAAATAGCAATTTTAATGTTAGTATTTAAGATATAAAATGACTTTTTTCCGATAAGAACATCTAAAATAATGATAATGAATCGAGACAGATTCTTTCATCGAATTGCACATTTGTCGACATATGCTACAATAGAAATAAATAAAATTATAAAAATCCTTTTGTTCTTTCAATTTAAAAGTTCTCACAGTTTCTTTGATCGATTGTAATTTCTCGAAATATGTACGATTATTTGAAACGAGAGTACATTGAATTTTGTCCAAAGTAATTGGATAAGGATTTGCATATAACGAAAAGAAATGACCAGTTAGTTGTATTCGATAAGAGTAGCAAAGACTGGCATGATTTTGTAAAGAGTTGCAATCATCCGAAAATGGAGCAATTTACTTTCAGTCGCTCCAGGCAATCTAGAATCAATATATTCTTGTAAACCTTGTATAAGCTTAGAATTACACAAGAATATTCATTCCCCTTGACTTCTTCTTTATATTTACAATATTAATCGAAATAGTTAGTTTCATTCGATAGAAAATTATATTAATTGCAATTTATCCTTTTAATTTATATATATTTATCATTTATTTATTTCTTGTTGCTATATATTTCATTAAATAGAGAAGTATATGATTTCTCTACAATTATATTTTCATATTAAGTTTTTCTAATTAATGTTCAATTTTTAGCATAAATAATTACGTATGATATATAATAAAATGCCATACATTATAATACGTGCATAAGATGTGAAATTTTTCAAATATAAAAATTATTTTTTATTTTGTTTTTAAGCATAAATTAAATATCTTTAAGCAGTTATGTGCTAAATAAAAATAAATGTTTATCGTAATATAAAACGTTTTCAATAACAGTATTGTTGAAATTATTGTTTCTTTCAGAATGGTGTATTATTATTACAAATAACTTTAATTACTTACCTAAGAGATCGCGATCTACCAGTTGAGAAGTTTCAACTTATTTTCATAATTTTTCAAGTTACTCACTTCTTATCGTAATATCATATTTATACTATAAAAATACGATATTACTATCATATTTTTGGTTAAATAAAATATTTATAAATCTATATCTCAAATATATAAAATTATTTTAAATGTTATCTCAAACACGATATAAAATATTATGTATGATAGTATTTAGTAAATTTAAATAGTTGTAACATGTTTTGAAAGGTATTTTTAGCCGTACTTATATATTTATTTTAGTAATTCTTTAATTCACTTGTAATATAAAATATTCTAACTAAAAGCTTTGATCGAACGGTTGGAGATTTTCCAAACTTTAACTAAACCAGTTATTGTATTGTACTTTAAAAGAAAGGTATAAAGACATTCTGACGAATTCTGGCAACCCTAAGTTCCCTAGAGGATGCTGAGAACTATTCTTTGTCTCCCGTTGAAACCCTATTGAAACACAGAGAGAAAGAGGAGGGAAAAAAAGACTTGCTGTCGAGCACAATCGATTGTCAGAAAAGAGCAGAAAATAGGTCAGAGATACAGCCAATAAAAACACTCCAGCGATTTTCCAACCTTTATGACGTTTTAAACTTCGAGTAGCAAGTCTTTGACAACAGAAAGGTATGGATAAAAGTCGTCTCCATCATCCATTGACATTAAATGGGGTAGGCTTTCTAACAAATTATGGATTTCCACTTTTGGTCAGAAGTGATGATCGTTAAACAGGTGAATGTACCAGAATGATCCTCTGATATATAAATGTTCTTTTAAAGCTAAACCTCTTCAGTTTTCATTCTAGATAGATAAAATAACAATCTGAGAAGTACTGTAGTAACAATAATAGTTGTAATTTTGAGATATTCAATAACCACACTTTCATACGACATATACCGAAACTTTCATATGAACGGAAACAGAATTAAATGATTCTTATAATTAAATTCAATTTTATATGATTTAAACGAATTAAGTTTTAATTAAACGCGAAAATTTATGAGTAAAACTTGAAATAATATTATCATTATAATAAATTATTAAAGCGACAGAATATTTAACTTCATTAATAATTCTCATCAATTTTTTCTGAAATTAAAAAATTACAATATTTATTTTAAAATAAATTAAAAATTTCACCAATTATAATTAATTAAAAATAGAAAAGTTTATAAAGAACAGAATTACATTATCAGTTAAAGAGTGTTGAAAAAGTTGATTACAATAGCATTGAATAGCACCTTATTTTTTTGATGATTGTCTTTTCTCTTCATTGCTCATTGTGTGATGGCTGCAAAAGGAAATAACAGAAAGATATCTTCTATTTATCGTTCTATTTAACGCTGTTCATACTCCACATCCAGATTGTTAGAAGGTATAAGTCAAACCGTCAAACGAAGATCTTCGAGGTTGTCCATTGTCCCGCTGCGGACACAGACAGTGATTGTGATAAATGGATTTGATGGCTGACAAGGACCACCCATTCGACTTCGTGCAACAGGTTCGAAAATTCCAAAAATAATCTATTTAAGATTTCTTTTCTTCAGTTCTTTTTCCATTTTCAAATAATATATTTCAAAACAATCAAACATAGTGCTTTCAACTGGAATCGTATTTGTTCTAAATATTCTTCCTGTTTTGAAATATAGAAAAGGTTTATAAATATTGATGAATGTTCAGAAAATCATATCAAATAAATNAAGAATATTCATTCCCCTTGACTTCTTCTTTATATTTACAATATTAATCGAAATAGTTAGTTTCATTCGATAGAAAATTATATTAATTGCAATTTATCCTTTTAATTTATATATATTTATCATTTATTTATTTCTTGTTGCTATATATTTCATTAAATAGAGAAGTATATGATTTCTCTACAATTATATTTTCATATTAAGTTTTTCTAATTAATGTTCAATTTTTAGCATAAATAATTACGTATGATATATAATAAAATGCCATACATTATAATACGTGCATAAGATGTGAAATTTTTCAAATATAAAAATTATTTTTTATTTTGTTTTTAAGCGTAAATTAAATATCTTTAAGCAGTTATGTGCTAAATAAAAATAAATGTTTATCGTAATATAAAACGTTTTCAATAACAGTATTGTTGAAATTATTGTTTCTTTCAGAATGGTGTATTATTATTACAAATAACTTTAATTACTTACCTAAGAGATCGCGATCTACCAGTTGAGAAGTTTCAACTTATTTTCATAATTTTTCAAGTTACTCACTTCTTATCGTAATATCATATTTATACTATAAAAATACGATATTACTATCATATTTTTGGTTAAATAAAATATTTATAAATCTATATCTCAAATATATAAAATTATTTTAAATGTTATCTCAAACACGATATAAAATATTATGTATGATAGTATTTAGTAAATTTAAATAGTTGTAACATGTTTTGAAAGGTATTTTTAGCCGTACTTATATATTTATTTTAGTAATTCTTTAATTCACTTGTAATATAAAATATTCTAACTAAAAGCTTTGATCGAACGGTTGGAGATTTTCCAAACTTTAACTAAACCAGTTATTGTATTGTACTTTAAAAGAAAGGTATAAAGACATTCTGACGAATTCTGGCAACCCTAAGTTCCCTAGAGGATGCTGAGAACTATTCTTTGTCTCCCGTTGAAACCCTATTGAAACACAGAGAGAAAGAGGAGGGAAAAAAAGACTTGCTGTCGAGCACAATCGATTGTCAGAAAAGAGCAGAAAATAGGTCAGAGATACAGCCAATAAAAACACTCCAGCGATTTTCCAACCTTTATGACGTTTTAAACTTCGAGTAGCAAGTCTTTGACAACAGAAAGGTATGGATAAAAGTCGTCTCCATCATCCATTGACATTAAATGGGGTAGGCTTTCTAACAAATTATGGATTTCCACTTTTGGTCAGAAGTGATGATCGTTAAACAGGTGAATGTACCAGAATGATCCTCTGATATATAAATGTTCTTTTAAAGCTAAACCTCTTCAGTTTTCATTCTAGATAGATAAAATAACAATCTGAGAAGTACTGTAGTAACAATAATAGTTGTAATTTTGAGATATTCAATAACCACACTTTCATACGACATATACCGAAACTTTCATATGAACGGAAACAGAATTAAATGATTCTTATAATTAAATTCAATTTTATATGATTTAAACGAATTAAGTTTTAATTAAACGCGAAAATTTATGAGTAAAACTTGAAATAATATTATCATTATAATAAATTATTAAAGCGACAGAATATTTAACTTCATTAATAATTCTCATCAATTTTTTCTGAAATTAAAAAATTACAATATTTATTTTAAAATAAATTAAAAATTTCACCAATTATAATTAATTAAAAATAGAAAAGTTTATAAAGAACAGAATTACATTATCAGTTAAAGAGTGTTGAAAAAGTTGATTACAATAGCATTGAATAGCACCTTATTTTTTTGATGATTGTCTTTTCTCTTCATTGCTCATTGTGTGATGGCTGCAAAAGGAAATAACAGAAAGATATCTTCTATTTATCGTTCTATTTAACGCTGTTCATACTCCACATCCAGATTGTTAGAAGGTATAAGTCAAACCGTCAAACGAAGATCTTCGAGGTTGTCCATTGTCCCGCTGCGGACACAGACAGTGATTGTGATAAATGGATTTGATGGCTGACAAGGACCACCCATTCGACTTCGTGCAACAGGTTCGAAAATTCCAAAAATAATCTATTTAAGATTTCTTTTCTTCAGTTCTTTTTCCATTTTCAAATAATATATTTCAAAACAATCAAACATAGTGCTTTCAACTGGAATCGTATTTGTTCTAAATATTCTTCCTGTTTTGAAATATAGAAAAGGTTTATAAATATTGATGAATGTTCAGAAAATCATATCAAATAAATAGATTCGTATATATATACATATATATTTTCCATAGAATAATTTATAAAATGTATGATATTTTGCATATACATTTCCCAGATTTAAAAAATATAGGCCTATATTGTAAAATGTATTAAATAATTAAGACTTTTTATAATTTAATTAATTTTTATTCAGAATTTTAATAAATAAATTTACTAAAAAATTAAATGCATAATTTTTTCCAAAACAAAACATTTGAATTGAAGACAAAACTTTATAGATTAATTAATTATCCATGTTAAGAAGCTAATGTTAAAATATCTTAAATAATTAATTAAAAAATTATTTTCAGAATGAAAATTAAAAACAGTATTAATAATTCAATAATTAGTACATTTTATTTTCTAATTTTAATTTAATAATAGCATTAACAATTAAATAAATGTTAGAAATTGACTTTAATACTCTGTTTACATTTTACATTGTTTAATAATTGTATGCGGATATTAATATAGCTTATATAAAATGAATTCTTGGAAAATATAAACAGAATTTATTTATTTATAGAACTCCTAAAAATGTTATTGAAAATTATTTTTACACTTTATAAAAATTATTATTACTGTTTACGTAATGTAAAAAGTTAAGAACTCATACATTACTTATGGTTTTTGAAAAATCAGATTCTCGAATGATTTTTATAAGATTCTTAAAAGATTTTTAGAGAATCTCTCAGAATCTTAAAGAATTTTTTAAAAATTCTTTAAAAAGAAAGAAATCCTTATGCATTTTTACGAAATATTCTTTTCCTTTTTTCCTTCTCTTTCTTTTCTCTTTTTTACAGAATAAAGAGGATCCTAAACCCGAAAATAAAAGTTTATAAATATAATTCACAGCATCAACATGTATAATTTATTTTTATTCTTTCTGTCTTTCAGACAACCCAACTAAATGATTTAATTAATGTCCTAATCCTTTAACCTAAGCACCACTTGCCACTTAAATCACTTCCTAATACCCATCGATGCTGTCCCCTTTCGTGTCCATCATTGCGTTGAAATCCCTCTCAGTCAAATAGGTAACAATGATTTATTCTCTTGATTGAGAATCCCATATAGATTCCATGTACACGTTTGTAGGATTCTTTCTTTTGATTAAATTAAATCCTTCATGTTCATTTTATTGATTACAATCATTTTCTACTTATTCAAGTAACCAATTGTAAATCCCTTTATAATTCTATCTAGGTGTAGAAAATATAAATTCAACTGAAGCTTATTAACGAGATAAGAATCCATTAATGGAATATTGCATTCAATTCGAAGAGATATCTAATTTCAATTATTGTATTAATGTGTTGTTTACATCACATTTTTTAATATTTTTATTCATCTTTTTGAATGATCCTAAATCATTTTATTATATTTATTTTTTAAATAAATTTTTCTGTTTATAATTATTTAAAAATTTCTTTTAATAGATAATGAAATTATTGCTTTTCCTATAATTCTTGTGAATTCAATTCCATATTTTTATTAAAATTATCTTAATTTCTTTATTTTATTTATACAAATTTAATTACAAGAGATAGTTCAATTTTGATATTTTTTTAAAACATTTCTTGATAATTAATTTAAAAAACTATAAATTTATTTATTTATTATTTCTTATGATATAACTATGTAAATAAATTTATAATATTTTCAATAATAATAATGTAATAATTTACTTTAAATTCCCATATTTTTAGAGATTCTTATAAATAAAAATTTTCTAATTAAATTATCTAGATCAGTTATAATTTCTTGATATATAAATATTAAATATATAGCATTCTATTAAATTTTAAAGTTAAGTAAATATATTTTGTTATTTTCTCTATTCATACTTCATTCTTTATATTACCTCGTGTGTTGTATTTATACTGAATGGTGCAGAAAACTAATTATTATCATCTTCATAGTTAAATAAACATTTATTTAAATTTTCATTATAATAATATTTAATAAGTTAAATTAAACAACATATTTAAAATGCTTACATTTATTATAAGTATTTACTTCACACAGTTAATTGTAATAAAGCCAATTTTATTAATGAAAGTAAATCATAATATTTAACATCTAATATAATAACAATTTATATCGAATATCATCTTATTTTTGGCATTTTCTTTGTTAATAACATTCTAGATATTAATCATGTGATAGCCATTTACAGGGTTAACAAACTGTATTCTAAGAATTCCAGAAATCAAGATATTTGTAGAAATAATTCCCTTGCTGTTTATATTGTATATTTAATTACTTAATACAATAATATTTTATTTAACTGTTAGGGCAAATCCTTATAGAAAGGAGGGTTACAGTGTTTGATTGAGTTTGAACAATGGCACGACAGATAAAATAGTACAAACTGTTATCGGTTGACCACAATTACGGGATATATGGAGAAAGAGTGGCAACAGATGGACTGGACTGATTATAATTTTTTTGGCAACGTCACTAAGATAGTTGCTATCCTTATTATCGAATATTGTGAGATATTATGTAGAAGCGAAATTTGTCAGCTGGGAATAATATTTGTAAGCTCAATATCTATTTTTTAGACGGCTGGTCGAAGAGCGTTGCAGTCTACTAAGAAATGATAAATGTTGATTGGATCAAGGTTGCAGAACCGACAAATCTTATGCTGATCAAGAAAGATAATCGTGGAGTTGAACCTCAACGAGTAGAGGTTTAGACGGAGTTGCATTAGGAGAAATTTATGTGGGTGACTAAGGTTGCTAAAGATATACGGTTGAGGGCAATGTTCAAACAGAATTTAAAGGTACCGCGGATGATGTTTAGAGTGACGGAGCAATTTATGTCTTCGACGAGCGACCAAGTTACAGTGTTATCGATGATTAGGGATGAATAGATGTTCCAGCTGGTCTGAGACCTTAATAGACTATCAAGAGTGATGCAAAATTGTTTCAGGTTGTTTTTGATTCTAGTATGACAATTGAGAAAATGTGAGATGCTGTTTTTTAAGATAAATTCTTTAAAGTGACGACACTCTTGTAGCAGGTTGTGTTGGAATTACTTTTTTTTAATATTTTAATGAAGTTAAGGATTTGCTTCAACAGGATGGGTATAATTTACTCCTACTTAGTTTGATCCATAGTGTACACTGGTATTCAGAGATCAAGTTTGAATAGTTTGCATATAAAGATGCATTGAATTTCTTTTATTTCGAAAAGGAGTTAAGGCGTACAGAGGCAGCAGTGAGACAGAATCGAGGACATTAGAATTGAATAATAGAAAAGTCTATTTTCTTTAGTCTAATATATATATGAAATATATATAAATTAGTTTTTAATTTTAATTTTCTGATAATGCAAATTATAATTATAAGATTTATATCTTTATAATTTTGACTTTAACTTTATAAAATAAAAAATATTTTTATACAAGTATTC